>NC_091297.1:26180272-26470272 GCF_038502225.1 Cherax quadricarinatus
TTTCGTGACTACTCACATTATCAAGGAACAATGAAAGTAAAGCATCAAGTGAGAGTATATAAAGGGGTAGCCCACACCTCACTATCAGATCCCACAACACCTGACGCGAGACAGCAGGCCCGCCGGCCGAACTAGACAGGTCCTTCATACAACCCACCAACAAACTATTCTACCAAAAAAATAAGAAATTTAAAAAATTATTATTTGTCCAATGTATTATTAAATTCTTCCCAAATTCTTTTAATTATAAATGGATCTAATTTATATAAACCAAAGGAAATATTCATATTATTGTCAAAACTGCTTTTTATGAAACAAGATTCAATTATATTCCTGTCGACCATGGACTTGCTTAATACTACTTTCTCAACTTTTTGAAAATCAATTGGATGGTTAAAATCTCTTACATGAATAAATAGAGCATTGGAATCTTGTCCAGTTCTAATGCTATATTTATGTTGTTTTAATCTTAGTTCGAGATTTTTACCAGTTTCACCGTAATAAACTTTATCGCAAATTTTACAAGGAATCTTATAAGAAGAACATAAGAACGAAGGAACACTGCAGAAGGCCTACTGGCCCATGCGAGGCAGGTCCAAGTCCCTACCGGCTTAAGCCAATGCACCCAACCTAGTCAGGTCAGGTCACATTGACTTAAGGGAGGAACACGGCAACCGACCTGTTAGCACAAGCTATCAGGTCCAACTCACACCCACCCACCCACCCACTCATGTATTTATCCAACCTATTTTTAAAGCTACACAACGTTCTGGCCTCTATAACGGTACTTGGGAGTTTGTTCCACTCATCCACAACTCTATTACCAAACCAGTACTTTCCTATATCCCTCCTAAATCTGAATTTTTCCAACTTAAAACCATTGCTGCGAGTCCTGTCTAGGCTAGATATTTTCAGCACACTATTTACATCCCCTTTATTTATTCCTGTCTTCCACTTATAAACCTCAATCATATCCCCCCTAATTCTACGTCTTTCTAGAGAGTGCAGTTTCAGGGCCCTTAGTCTATCCTCATAGGGAAGGTTTCTGATACATGGGATCATCTTTGTCATCCTCCTTTGTACATTTTCCAGAGAATTTATATCCATTCTGTAATACGGTGACCAAAACTGTGCAGCATAATCTAAATGAGGCCTAACCAAGGATGTATAGAGTTGAAGAACAACCTGAGGACTCCTATTATTTATGCTTCTTGATATGAAGCCAAGGATTCTATTAGCTTTATTGCGAACACTTATGCACTGTTGTCTTGGTTTCAGATTACTGCTAACCAGAACTCCTAAATCTTTTTCGCAATCCGTAATATTAAGATCTACATTATTTAGTTTATATGTGGCATGGTTATTGTCCTGTCCAACATTTAGAACTTTGCATTTGTCTATATTAAACTGCATCTGCCACTTCTCCGACCACTGCATCAGTCTATTCAAATCTTCCTGGAGTGCTCGAATGTCCTCGTCAGAATGAATTCGACGGCCTATTTTGGTGTCATCGGCAAACTTGCCGATGTCGCTCTTTATGCCCTCATCTATGTCGTTTATGTAGATTGTGAACAGCAGGGGGCCCAACACTGACCCCTGTGGAACACCGCTCGTGACGCTTCCCCACTCTGATTTCTCCCCATTTATGCAAACTCTCTGCTGCCTATTTGTCAACCATGCCTCTATCCAGGAAAAAATTTCTCCTCCTATTCCATGTGCTTTAATTTTCCTCAATAGTCTCTGATGTGGGACCCTGTCAAAAGCCTTACTGAAGTCCATATACACAATATCATATTCATTACCATGATCTACCTCCTCAAATACCTTAGTGAAAAAAGTTAATAAATTCGTAAGGCAGGAACGCCCCTTTGTAAAACCATGCTGAGATTCGTTGATTAATTTATGCTTTTCAAGGTGGCTACGAACTGCCTCGGCAATTATTGATTCCATAAATTTTCCCACTATGGAGGTTAGGCTTATTGGTCTATAGTTCGAAGCTAAGGACCTGTCACCTGTTTTGAAAATAGGTATCACATTTGCCATTTTCCACTTATCTGGCACCATGCCAGTTTGTAGTGATATGTTGAAAAGATTAGCCAAAGGTGTGCTAAGCTCCTCTTTACATTCCTTTAGAACCCTTGCATACAGTTCATCAGGGCCTGGGGATTTGTTAGGTTTTAATTTATCTATTTGCCTAAGGACCATGTCACTTGTGACCCTAATAGTGCACAGTTTATTATCGTCCTGTTCTACATAATTTATCATTACTGGAATATCGCTGGTATCCTCCTGTGTAAAAACTGAGAGGAAGTATGTGTTAAAAATTCTACACATTTCCTTATCACTGTCAGTGAGCTGACCCGAGGAACTTTTGAGTGGGCCTATCTTGTCCCTGATCTTACTTCTGTATACCTGAAAGAATCCTTTTGGGTTAGTCTTCGATTCTCTTGCAACTTTAACCTCATAATCTCTATTTGCTTTTCTAATTCCCTTTTTTATTTCTCTCTTTAACTGAATATATCGATTTCTTAATTGCCCCTCTCCTCTTTTGATTTGCCTATATATGCCTCTCTTTTGACCAATCAGATATTTTAATCTATTGTTCATCCATTTAGGATCATTTTTGTTTGATCTGATTTCCCTATTTGGAACATAATTTGACTGAGCAGCTAGAACTATGCCCTGGAAAGCATCATATCGGCAACCATCACCACCTACCTGACCCCTAGTCAGGTCATTCCAGTTCAGCCCACCTAAGTAATTTTTCAGTCCTATGAAATCAGCCAAGCGAAAGTCAGGGACGGAGACTTGATTGCCATTATTAGGGGAATTCCATGATATGTTAAAACTGAGTGATTTGTGATCACTCTCCCCAAGCTCATCATTAACCTCAAGATTATTAATTAGTGTTTCCCTACTGGCAAGAACCAAGTCAAGGAGGTTATTTCCCCTAGTTGGCTCTGTCACAAACTGTTTTAAAAAACAATCCTGGATCGTATCAAGAAAGTCACCCGACTCTAAATTTCCTGTCAAATTGCTCCAGTCAATCTGTCTATAGTTGAAATCTCCCATTAGCACAACATTTTCGTATGTAGATGCCTTACGAATTTCGTCCCATAGAAGTTTACTGCACTCCCTATCAAGATTTGGGGCCCTGTAAATCACACCCAAAATTAGTTTTTCTCGGCCCTCGAGAAGCTGTAACCAAACAGATTCAGTGGCTGACGCTTCTAATTTAATATCTTGTCTAACACAACAATTTAAATTGTCTCTGACATACATCGCTACTCCACCACCTTTCCTGTTGACCCTGTCAGTGTGGAATAATTTATAGCCTTGTATGTGACATTCAGAGGGCATCTCTCTATCTTTCAGATTGAGCCAGGTCTCTGTTATAGCAATAATATCTATGTTTCCTGCACTTGCAATTAATCTTAGCTCATCTATCTTATTTCTAACACTCCTGCTATTAGTATAGTAAACCTTAAGGGAGCTAGTCCCTTGCTGCCCTCTGCTGTCCCCCTTTGTTTGCTGACCTGTTCTATTGTCTTTATTTATAACTTCATGCTGAATGCCTTTTATACATTTACTGTTTCCAACCCTAGTGTTGCAACCTGCTTGTTTCCCACACACACCCATACCTCTATCTTCCATCAGTTTAAAATCATAGGCATTTCACCAATGGCCTTCTCAATCGAGTCTGCAAGTGCTACCACCCCTGCCCCAGAGAGATGAACCCCATCCCTTGCATACATATCATGTTTGCCATAAAAGTTGTTCCAGTTGTCAATGAATGGGATTGCAAGTTCCTTGCAGTATCTGTCTAGCCAGCAATTTACACCAATTGCCCTAGACAACCATTCATTTCCTACTCCCCTTCTAGGCAAGATGCTACATATGATTGGGATCCCTCCCTTAGACTTAATGAAATCTATAGCTGACCTGTACTTATCTAGCAGCTCTTCTCTCCTACCCTTCCCAATATCATTTCCACCAGCACTGAGACAGATAATGGGCTTGTTCCCATTACCTGACATGATATTATCCAGTCTGTTGACAATGTCCCCAACACCAGCTCCAGGGAAGCACACTCTATCTCTCATCTTCTTATTCCTATTACAAAAAGCACGATCAACATATCTTACCTGAGAGTCACCAACCACAAGAATGCGCTTACCTTCATTAGCAGGGGCAGTAGTACCCTTACCTTCACTGGCCACTGAAGTACATTCATCCTGGAGAACAGAGAAGCGATTTCCTACCTTCAGATCTGCACTCTTAACTTTCCTTACTCTGATGCGCCTCCCATTACTGTGAACAACTCGCCACTTGTAGCAGGTGCTGGGCTGCACCTCACTGCTGGTAGCCGTTGCTACCACCCCACCTACAGCCTCCTCACAGTGAGAGACAGACTGCACCTCACTGCTAGAAGCCTCATTCCCCACATCTCCAACCACCTCACACTCTCTCCCAGGCCCATTTAGTTGAATAAGGCTGGTTGTCCCTTTTTGGATTGTAAAAAGTATTTCTAGCAACTTTAAAAGATTTATCAATTACATTTTTTGGGAATTTCAAATCATTACATATTTCATAAATTTTGGATATTTCCTCATCTATGAACTGTGGACTACAGATTCGTAAAGCTCTCAAAATACCCAAGAAATGTAATTGATAAATCTTTTAAAGTTGCTAGATGGTGATCCCATTGGGGCGGTTTGCTGGGTTGTGGGTATTGTTGGCTAGTGATCGGGGCTCCCTCTCGGCTGGGCATCCAGCTGTAGCAAGGGTTCTCTTAATGATGTCGTTGACCTCATTGTGTCTTGCATGCCAGCCCTTGGTTTTGGATCAGTAGACCATATTGGTCTGCTTGCACTTCGCCGCAAATACACGTATATTCTGTGTGAATTGGGGCAGCAAGGTGCAGAGCCACTGCAATAGGGTCGAGTCGCCTTCCCGTTGCCGATATGGGAACTGTTTGGAGGAAGACCCCGGAGTGATGTGCGCTCACAGCCTGGAGATGGGCAATCTCCCTATCTGATATTACAGCCCTGAGCATGTTGGCAAGCACCTTTTCAACGATCGGGCCATCCCAGCTTGACTGTTTGTGAGCCAGTGCTGCACTAGGGTTTGGTGCTGGAGCAGCGAGTCTCCCATTCAGTGATGGCACTGGCATAGCTAGGGTCTTCTATTCCTGCTGAGTCACTAAGGGTATCAGGAAGAATTTGTCTTATCAACTCGTTTGATGCTATGGAAGAGGATAGGAAAGCTGGTAGAGCAATCTGGGAGGATCTGCGTATTCCTAGCCCTCCAAGCCTGACCGGAGGTGAGGCTTGCAACCACTGTCCATCTTCAAGGGAAAGATTCAATACACTCTCTAGCATGGTCTTCAGGAGAGTCATATTCCTTGAGTTTTGGACTGCTGAAGGCTGAGGAGCATCTCAGAAAGTAGGTAAGTTTTGGGATTGACAGGCACCTGGTGAGTAGGTAGAAGGCATCATGTGTGTCTTTCATCCTGCTTTCCATCGTCTGGAGATCTGAGACTTTTTTTTCTAGGATCAGATCGATGGCATTGGACCCAAGAGGAGCACCAAGGAGAGTGCTATTGGCTGGATCAATGGCTCGTGCTCCTGGTAAAACGGCGCTAATATTCTGGATCATCTGTTGATTAGTAGAAACTATTTCACATTTGGTGGGGTTTAAAGAAAGGCCCAGGCTTTCTCCCATGTCTTTAATTTTACTGATGTCTTCTAGGAGAGATTCTGTTGTGCCAGCTAGGGTACCATCGTCCATGTACCAGATATTGAGCTCACTGGAGAGTGCTTCTGTGACTTCCTTGATGACCAAACAAAATAGAAAGGGGGCGAGAGGGTCCCCCTGTTGCAAGCCCTCACATGAGTCAAATTCATGGTCCCCAAACAATAGTTTGGAAGTCACACTATAACACGATTCTATGAAGGGATAAAGGGAAGGGAAGTTTTTATAAACTGCTTGGAGAGCAGCATCCCTTCTGACTGAGTTGAAAGCGTTGGCAAAGTCCAATTTGACCAAGGCTTTTTCATCGGACATGTTTTTGATACTCGTGCTGCGTGGGCAGCTGCTTCACAGCCCTGTTGAACGCCAAAACCGAGCTGAGTTGGTTTCAACATTGCAGCAGCCTCTTGACTCACCCTTCTTACTGCAGCCTTGGCGACTAGGCGCCAAAGGGTGTTACCCACTGCATTGGGCCTGATTCTGCCATCTTTTTTCTGGAGGGCACACAATGAGGCACCAAAGAAAAGGGGTCTGATGGCTTCTGGGACACTGCCCACCAGGCACAGGTTGGAAAATTTGGTGAGTTCAGACAGCAGCCTCTCTGAAACATCAAATGCTGGATTGAGTATTTGTTTTAAGTGTTGAGGCCTTAAACCGGTGAAACCTCCTGCTGAGCCCTGTGGAAATGACATAGCAGCTTTATACACATCAGCATCCTGTAAGGTTAGATGTTCTTCGCCTGCTGCAATGTCAGGGAGGTCAATGTTGGTACTGGGAGCCCTGGGTGGATGTTTGTCCTTCAGAGCTTGCGCCGTGCTGACGTCCTTGGGAGCGATGGTATCCTCACTGGTTATAAGCCTCAGAGCTCCAATAGTGTTACCCTCTTCTATTTTTTTGCTAATTTGGGCTCTGATTTTTGAGGCGTCGGGTGTCCTGTTGTTGGCATTTGCCCAGAGGGTGTTTGTCGCCCTCTGGGGGAGACAGATGAGGTTGTCATCCCTTGAGAATGCATTTATTACTCTAATAACATGTGTTGCTAGTGACTTGTCTCTCCTTGGTGGGACAGCCAAACAGGCATTGCCAAAAATAAGCAAGTTGTGCCAGGATCTGTTGTTTGAAGGAGCATCGTTGACTTTCTTCAGAAGGTCAGTGAATTTGCTAGCAGCTTGAGGGTGAGCTGCTTTGGGGATGTGTGTCAGAGTCCTGGTGGATGTTAATTTGATTGCAGATTTGAGGTCCTCTGTAGAGGTGAAGTCACGGTAGCTGTCATCCCTGTCTGCTGGGGGAGGCTGTTGGTTGTTCTCATTTGGAGCTCTCCTGGAGCCTAGACATCCATTGTGTGCACAAATGTTGCCAGTTGTGGGATTGAGTGCACATTCCCTGTAGCACACCCGGCAGATGCCTCGTGAACGACAGCTTTGGCTCTGTCGTGAAGATTCCTGGGAACCCGCGACTACTGGTGACATTGCTGATATCGTGGGGGTGGGAGGGCACCAGCTGTGGGGTGACGGGTGAAGGACAGCATGGATGCATAGGGGATGAGGGTGGGGGAGTAGTGAGCGGCGGAACTTGTAATTGGTGGGGCACTAAACGGCAACACCCTTGGTCAGGAAGTCAGTGGTCCTAGGGTGGGATGAGGATCAGGAATGGGGGGAGAGGGAGTGGCCCTGTGTGTTCGCTCAAGACGCACATCACTGACTAACTTTTGCTAATTGTTATACACTTAAATATTATGTACCTCTGTAATCTTTTGACTACCGCCCACAGGATGGGTATGGGGTGCATAATAAACATATTAAACTATTATACACCTATTATTCCATTTAGAAAAAACCCTCACCATTTGGCACACTAATCACCATGCTCACACTATTAACTGAGGTGTTCTTCTGTTCACCATCCAATGACCGTGTCGTGGGTGGCCACTTCCTCCCCCAGCCCACGACCCCGGCCGGTCACAGATGTAAACAAAACCTCCTCCACACCTCCACTGCCAGGATCCCCTCATCACCGCTACTCCCCAAATCCCAACATTTACACTGCACTTTCACTGATACAGAAGCAACGGTCTCATGAAGAGGATTGTCACAACTCTGTGATCTCCGGTGGATACTCACGATATATATATATATATAAATATATATATATATATATATATATATATATATATATATATATATATATATATATATATATATATATATATATATATATATATATCCACGGGGAAGTGGAACAGAATTCTTCCTCCGTAAGCCATGCCTGTCGTAAGAGGCGACTAAAATGCCGGGAGTAAGGGGCTAGTAACCCCTTCTCCTGTATATATTACTAAATGTAAAAGGAGAAACTTTCGTTTTTTCTTTTGGGCCACCCCTCCTCGGTGGGATACGGCCGGTTTGTTGAAAGAAGAAAGAATATATATATATATATAAAGGTACCACCTCTAGAACTGTCATAGGGACCCTCATCCTCAGAGAAAAGAATAAACTTGCTTCAGGGAAAACTCAAGATTCTCCCTGAAGCTGTTTGAGAATTTTCTCCTACCACCCCCTATATTATATATATATATATATATATATATATATATATATATATATATATATATATATATATATATATATATATATATTATTTAAAGACAAAATACATTGACAAAACATTCACAAAAATATGATACAAAGTAAAACAACATAGGTAACTCAGGGCTACATCTCGAATATTTCGTCCAGCTCCCCTGCGGTGGGCCGCGTGCCCAGGATGCTGCAGGCATTTCCTCTCTGGATCACAACACTGAGTCTCTGAAAGAGGAAGCTGGTCGCCCTGTGGTCCTTGGTTTCTATGATGAGCTTTTCACCTAGCTCTTTGAGGAACTTTAGAGCACACTTGCCCCATGCTCCGAGGGTCTCCGACCCTATTGGAATGAAGTTATAGCAAGGGGGAAGGTCTTCATATTTGCGGATCTTCTGAGTCTCCCTGTGGCTGGCAGCTCCACCCCCTTCCACTATGGAGTATGGCAAGTAGGTGTCTGCCAATGTGGCAGCACATGTGTAGTCCCAGGCAATCTGCTTTCCATCCTTCCAAGGTAGCATAGTGGCTCCATCAGGACGCTTTAGACTTCCGGAGTATGAGGGGTAAAACTGTGTTTCCTCCCCTCCCCTTCACCAAACAGGCACGCATGCACAGTGTAATGTCGTTTCGATAATGGAGTGTTTGCTCACCGTGTGTGTATAATGCATAGTGTATACTGGTGTGTGTTGTCTCTAGTGGGGGCTGTGCATAGTGTTGTATAGTGACATGTCGTGGGATGCAGTGAGCACCTCTGTTATATGTGCCTCCCCTGGGCCTCACCCTTCCTCCACTACTGTCTCATCCACATCACTAATCACACAGCTTCCACACCTCCCTCCCCCTCCCGCTCACCATGAGGACGGGAAACCGCTCTCCTCCACCCCTCTCCACCCCAACCATAAACCACCTGTGGTATGTGCCATGTGCCGTTTTCCCTTCAGTCCGGGCTTACCACACAGATTGAGGTATGGGAGATGATGTAGCTCGTCAGTCACAAAGCCAGGGAAACAATGCACCCAACAATGAAAGAAGAGGCACATGTCAGATGTGTAGAGAGTATCGGGCACGCAACAGGAACGGCGTTATTCTTGCACACAAAAAGTGTGCTGGATCACATATGGTCCCTGCCCACAGCCTCCACAGGCAAATGACAATTCTAATGGCAACCTCCTCACTTGCGAAGATCTTCTGATGGCATTCAAATCCACTGCTAGCAGTACCCTATCTCACATTCCTAAAGCAACTCGCCCATATGCTGCAGGGAAATTCACAGACGTTCTTAAGCAGGTGAATGGAGGTTCTGCCAACTTAAAGGCCTGGGGCACCATTAAGGCTTGGCACAACCTATTCCTGTTCAGCAATGTCTGTTTTGCAGCTCCTGAAAGACGAGGCAAACTACTAACCGCATCAGTCATCAAAACAGTGCACAACTACCCAAGAACGGATAATTGTGTCCCTCTGCCCCATCATCGAAAGAATCACAGAGGTAGACCCAAGAAAAATTCCACTGAAAACGAGAAAGTTTGTGTACAAGGTAACACAGAAGGTAACACAGTGGGGGCAATCAGAATAATTACAAGTGGCGACACTGTTGCTCCCAAAGATGAAGCCACAGCCCAAGCACTAAGAGACAAGCACCCAACAAGGGACATCATAGTCGTTAACAACAACCCTGAGGAAGACCTCATCACTGTAAGGCAATAGTGTTATTTCCAGTAGGATCTGTGGGAGGTTACACTGGAATTCGACCACAACACCTCAAAAAGATGGTAAATCTAGTACTCGGCACATCTGCATCAATTCTTCTCTCCGAGTTAAGGACCTTCGTTAACAACTACCTGGCTGGGAGGATCCCAGAAGAAATTAAACCTTTCTATTTCAGAGCCTCATTATGCACTTAGAAGAAGAAGGATGGGGGAATCAAACCCATTGCAACTGGTAACATTATTCGCCGTCTCGTTGCCAAAGCAGCAATAAGAAACAGCCTAGAAGCTGCCAGTTCGCTCCTGCCACACCAACTGGGCTTTGGTGTCTCTCAAGACAGTGAAGCTGCAGCTCATGCAGCAAGGGCCTACATCAGGGACTTACCAGAAGCCAAGGCCGTAGACAAACTTGACTTTAGAAATGCCTTTTATATGGTGAAAAGATACGTGGTCTTACCAGCCGTTCGGGATCGGTTCTCCAGTCTTTTTCGCTTCATCTCAGCTGGCTACAGCAAACCCTCAATTCTTTTGTTTGGCGAACATGAAATTCCCTCATCAGACGGTGTTCAGCAGGTTGACTCACTCACTCCACTTTTCTTCTGCTTGGCGGTAAGAGAGCTAACTTCCAGCCTGCTCAGGAGCTCGACATCTGGTACCTGGATGATGGCACTCTGACAGGTACTAAAGAGTCCCTGCTAGAGGATATACAACTGGTGAAGACATAGGGAGAAGCCTTGAGAATCATCCTCAATCCCTCCAAGTGTGAAATCATCACAACGAACCAGGAAATAATTAGTGCTGTGCGAATAATCCTCCCTGAAGTCTGTGCTACCACTCCAGCCAATAGTACCCTCCTGGGTCACAGCTGGGTAATCATGCCACCGACATAGTCCTCATGGACAAACTGAATGACCTGAAGAGAATAGAGGAGAGAATAAGAGCTCTCGATGCCCTGTATCTCCTCACAGGGTTTCTTACTCTGCCAAGACTCACTTGCTTCCTGAGGTGTGCACCCTCTCTTAACAACTCAACACTCAACGAATATGACTCACTCCTGAGATCAATGTTTAAGAAGGCACTGAATCTGTCACTGGAAGATCAACAACGAGATCAGGCAACACTTCCAGTGCAACTGGGAGGTATAGGGGTGCGCAAAGTAACGTAGGTAGCTTTACCTGCATTTCTGTCTTCGTGTTTGGCTTCCAGTAGACTAGTCAAGGAAATTATCTCCGAACGCTTGAGAGGTGCGGTAGGAGCTCAAGACCCCAGGTTCATTGAAGCAGCAGTGTGGTGGGACACCCTTGCCGACTCCTCCAGTCGAAAGAACACAAACAGTCCCACTAGGACGTGGAAAAAATCGCCAACTCAGTGCTCACCAACGCTTCAGGAAAGGACAAAGCTCGTCTCCTAGCGATGAAGGAACTCCATTCAGAAGATTTCATTCTAGCTGTTCCCAGTTCCTCTCTGGGCACTCGACTCCACCAACAAGCCATTTGAATTTCTGTGGTTCTTCGTCTAGCCCCCTCCCCCAGTGCTTATCGAACATAGGTGTATTTGCGGAAGGGCGACAGCTGGTCAATTCGGACTTCATGGTCTCGTGTGTCACACATCAGAAGGGAAGTATGCTAGACATGAGGAGGTCAACGACATCATAAAGAGAAGCCTCGCTACAGCCCGTTGCCCAGCTCAGTGGGAACCCCAAGTACAGAGGCCTGACGGAAGTCAAAAGCGTCCTGATGGAGCCACTATGCTACCATGGAAGGATGGTAAGCAGATATTCTGGGACTACACCTGTGCTGCCACATTGACAGACACCTACTTGCCATACTCCGAAGCTGAAAGGGGTGGAGCTGCCAGCTACAGGGAGACCCAGGCGACCCTGCAAATATGAAGGCCTTCCCCTTTGCTATAGCTTAATCCCAATAAGGTTGGAGACCCTTGGAGAATGGGGCAAGTGTGCTCTAAAGTTCCTCAAAGAGCTGGATGAAAAACTCATCATAGAAACCATGGATCACAGAGCGGCCAGCTTCTTTTTTCACAGATTCAGTGTTGAGATCCAGAGTGGAAATGCCTGCAGCATTCTGAGCACGCGGCCCACCACCGAGGAGCTGGACGAAGTATTCGAGATGTAGCTTTGAGATGTTTTACCGTTGATGTTCTACTCCCTATTGCATTTTTGTCAATGTATTTTGTCTTTAAATAAAGTCTACATAGAATATAGAATATAGGGGGTGGTAGGAGAAGACAGTATTCAAACAGCTCGACTCACGAAATCGTAATGACACAATTGCAAATCGTGTCTTTACGATTTCGTGAGTCATGTTGACGGCTTTGAGGGGACTTGAGCTAGAGTTCGTCACGGCCATGCTAGCGGGAGATTCGTCTGTAAAAACTTGCATTTGTGGACACAGTGGTGCCTATGCTAACCTTCCTATGGTGTAGAAATACACCTAGTTGGACGAATCTTATTGAAGCTAGCTGGCCCACTGGCTAACGCGACGGTGTGGAGTTTTGAGACTCTCTGACCGCGGGTTCAAATCCCGCCTGTGGTATGTTTTTTTTCTTCAAACAGCTCCGAAGGGAACCTTAAGTTTTCCCTGAAATAAGTTTATTCTTTTCTCTGGGGATGTGGGTCCCCAGAACAGTTCCAGAGGTGGTACCTCCCTATACATACACACACACACACACACACACACACACATACATACATACACACACACACACACACACACACACACACACACACACACACACACACACACACACACACACACACACACACACACATATTATATATATATATATATATATATATTATATATATATATTATATATATATATATATATATCTTTCAATACACCGGCCGTATCCCACCGAGGCGGGGTGGCCCAAAAGGAAAAACGGAAGCTTCTCCTTTTACATTTAGTAATATATACAGGAGAAGGGGTTACTAGCCCCTTCCTCCCGGCATTTTAGCCGCCTCTTACCTCTGTCCTGGGGACCCCTCATCCTCAGAGAAAAGAATAAACTTATTATATATATATATATATATATATATATATATATATATATATATATATATATATATATATATATATATATATATATCGTTTGATGTACTAGCCTCCACAAGCAGTATTTTTTGTATTAATGCAACCATGAACGAGTGGTATTTAATCATTAACAACACTGTGACTAGCCAAGGACTCGAACCCTTAATTCTTGAGTAGAGTACTAGGGTTGGGTAAATATTTTGTTAGTGGGATGTCGTGAAGAACCTGCCTAGTTGGGTCAACAAGCCTGCTGCAGAGATCCTCCTTTCTTATGAGTCGGAAGCCGTCGCGCGTCAGGTCTTGCTTTATTGTGGGACGTGATGGTGAGGTGTGGTCTCTGCCCTTTATATGCCTTCCTTTGATGTAATGCTTTTATAGTTCCTTGATAATGTGAGAAGTCACGAAAGCGCTTGGAATTTCACTATTCTTTCACAATGGTTCTTTTGCATGTACTCGCCAGCGAGTACAACATCTAGTTCCGAGGGATGCGCTACTCTTAAGGATCGTACGGTCCTGTGGATTAGGGCGTCATGTGTTTTCGCTCACCATGAGGCAGGCCAAAGTAGCATGGGTTCGAGCCCTGGGCTAGTGCAGTGTTGTTATTGACCAATACCACTCGTTCGTGGTCACAATAATATATATATATATATATATATATATATATATATATATATATATATATATATATATATATATATATATATATATATATATATATATGTGTGTGTGTATATATAAATTATATAATACATAACACACATACACACACACACACACACACACACACACACACACACACACACACACACACACACACACACACACACACACACACACATATATATATATATATACATTATATATATTTATATATATATATGTCGTGCCGAATAGGCAGAACTTGCGATCTTGGCTTAAATAGCAACGCTCATCTTGCCATATAAGACAAGTGAAAATTTATGTATGCAATAATTTCGCCAAAATCATTCTGAACCTAACGACAAAAATATATTTCACTGTGTTTGTTTAGGATTAAATTATTGTAAACAAATCTAAATATATTTAGTTGGGTTAGGCTAAAATAAATTGCGCTTGTTATAATAAGGTTAGGTAAGTTTTCTAAGTTCCTTTTGGTGCAAAATTATAAATTTTTACATCAACAATAAGAGAAAATTTTAGAGAGGACTTAATTTTAAATGAGTTCTTGCTAATTGACCAGTTTTACATATTCGACACGACATATATATATATATATATATATATATATATATATATATATATATATATATATATATTATATATATATATATATATATATATATATATATATATATATTATATGTGTGTGTGTGTGTGTGTGTGTGTGTGCAGAACAATCACTGTGAAAAAAAATCGTAGAATTCCAATCGATTTCGTGATTTCTCACATTATCAGGGAACTGTAAAAATAAAAATTAACAGGAAGACATATAAGGAACGAGACTACACCTCGCAGTTACCTTACAACACCTGACTTTTCATGATGATGTAAGTGAAACACAGGGCAAGATTCATAGAACTATTTGCATGCGTGAGTACCTTATGCACACTGATACATAGGTCATTCCTAGATTTCTGTTTCCGTGTTATAGGTGGAGACAGATATATGTAATTCTTCAGAGGTTCCTCTGATCGGCTTTACAATTTTAACACTGGTGTTTGCTTCTTAGAACGTTGGTGTTTTTAATGGTACATGTAGATGTATTTCTGCCGCGTTCAATTTCGAAGTAGTATAATATTATCGTACCTTATTGCATTATCTTGCTTTGATGCTGGTGAGGGGCTGTTAATTCAGTTTGAATACCCTCCATTCCATAGGCCCTATATGCTCCCTTCTAGCTTCCACTTCCCCTGATTACAGTATAACAATTGTGAACGGCATCAATCTTCAGTGGTTGATTCAGTCTATGAAACTGATCGTTTCACGGGTTTAGGCTGAGCACAAATTTTGTTGGATTTTGTGCAAAAACTGTAAAGTGCATCTTCGGGTCAGCTTAAAACTTTTAGTGCTGATGGCCTTCTTGCGTATGTTGTCACGCACCAATTTTATTAATCAAATCAGCTGCTGGGAAACAACTGGGTAAAGTCTCTTCTGATTAACTTCTGATCAACCTTATCTTCTTTTATGTGCTTATAATATCTTTGTGCTTTCCAGTCCATTGTTAACCAATTGTATCTTAGGTACACTACTGTAAATTGACATAAATTTACTTATTTGTTTAATTATTTACTAATTTATAGTTTATATAGGATATTGGTCTCTTTTAAATTTTTTGAATTTTATTTTTGCTATGTAATATTCTAATTTACCAATTGTTTTTGAGGAAATTGGATATTAGTTTTATTATGATGACTTCTGAATACCTCTTCTCATTCTTATCGAATCTCCAACATAAATATTTAACTGCATTATCCACTAAGCTGCACTCTACACAATGCCTGCATTTAAGCACAGTGAACTGGAGTTGTGAAATACGGGGATTCCTTAACAGGATCGCTCAGCCACCGAAATCCTTCTAGATATTTTTAAATTTAAGTGCTAAACACGCGGTGATAATAGGGCGCCTCAGGAATAGGAGGCAACCAAATTTGCTTTAAGGACAAGAAGGATACTTTAAATTCCATGGAACAAGAGCCCTTCACCAGCCAAAAGGAAACCTTCCCGAGGGGAAATTTTTAACGTTCTGTCTTGCTGCATCCTGTCAAAATGACAAAACCATCTCAACTTCACACTACACTACGTAACAAATTTTCACTTTCGTCGTGTTCCTGGGAAATAAGCATCATTTCCAAATTCTTTATAACTAAACAAAATTTAAAAAGCAATTTTGATCTCAGAACTTTGCTTTTTTGGTCAGGACACTTCTGGAACACTTTCAAGAAAGACTGATGCAAAACTATTATGTTCTAGGGTTTTGCTTGGTAAATATAAAAACGGGCTCACAAACCAGCATTCAGTTCAGCTCTGTCTACCTGAGAAGACACATCAGAAGAAGTGAAATGGCATCACGAGGCTGCAATCATTCTCCAGATGCATTCTGCTACACATGGGGTCAATTTATTAAGACAAGAGCAAAGATGTTCTCTGTAACAGCTTCTAAAAAAATGTGTGAAGCTTACGGAGCATATTTTGGCATGCCAGTTGGGGACCAAGACAAGACCTGGGCACCTCATGTTGCTTGTGAACATTCTAAGAAAACATTGAAAGGTAAGAAAGTCACTAGTTATGTGAAGGGTAAAATCTTGAATAGGAATATTTTAAATGAAATGTATGCAACAGAAATCTTCCCTATGAGAATAGACTAAGGGCCCTGAATCTGCACTCTCTAGAAAGGCATAGAATTAGAGGGGATATGATTAAGGTGTATAAATGGAAGACAGGAATAAATAAAGGGGATGTAAATAGCGTGTTGAAAATATCCAGCCTAGACAGGACTCGCAGCAATGGTTTTAAGTTGGAAAAATTTAGATTCAGGAAGGATATAGGAAAGCACTGGTTTGGTAATAGAGTTGTGGATGAGTGGAACAAACTCCCGAGTACAGTTATAGAGGCTAAAACGTTGTATAGTTTTAAAAATAGATTAGATAAATACATAAGTGGGCGTGGGTGGGAGTGAGTTGGATCTGATTAGCTTGTGCTACTAGGTCAGTTGCCGTGTTCCTTCCTTAAGTGAATGTGACCTGACCTGACTAGGTTGGGGCATTGGCTTAAGCCGGTAGGAGACCTGGACTTGCCTAGCATAGGCCAGTAGGCCTGTTGCAGTGTTCCTTCTTTCTTGTGTTCTTATGAAACTAATTCTTTTGTTCTTTTACAGGATGGTATAGAGGAGAAAAAAGTTCCATGATCACTCAACCAACTGCTACTTCTGCCTGGTGGATCCTCCCAAACGCTGAACTGGGAAAAATGCACCTGCTGTTCTTATCCAGACCTTCCCTCTCTATTGCACCAGTACCACACAGTGATGATCTTCCTGTACCTACACCTTCAGAAAGAGGTCAACCGTCAGAAGAAGAAAGCAGTAAATCACAAAATGAAGAGCACAGTGAACAAGACTATGATCTCACAGATGCAGCTGTTGGGTGGAATTCTTACTACCCAAACCAAACAAACCTCAGTGACCTTATCAGAGATCTTGGTTTGACAAGTCAAATGCTGAACTTCTGATTTCAAGGCTCAAGGAGTGGGACTTGGTGGATGAAAGTGAACAAGTGACATGCCAAACATTTCTCAAGCTTCTTCACTAATGAAGACAGGTTGTGCTACTGTAATGATGTATCAGGCCTGTTTGATGCAATAGGAATTATATGCAATCCAGATGAGTGGAGACTTCATTGATAGCTCCTCCACAGGCCTAAAAGCTGTACTTCCGCACAATGGGAACAAGTATCCATCTCTTCCTTTAGCTCATTCAGTGCATCTTAAGAAGGACTACAGCATTGTCAACTTCTACTGGAAGCTTTGAACTATGATAAGTATGGCTGGGAGGTTATTGAAGACTTCAAAATGGGATTCCAAGGTTTTACCACGTTTCCCTGTTATCTCTCATTGGGATAGTAGGGACAGAGCAGCACATTACCAGAGGAATCACTGACCTCAAAGGACTGAGTTCTAAGCGGGAAGACATAACATCAAACATAAACCATTGATGGATCCTCAAAAGGTTCGGTTCCATCCATTACACATCAATCTAGAGCTAATGAAACAGTTTGTTACAGCTCTTGACAAGTATCTTCAAGACTTCTTATGTGTTATGTGGAACTTGTTGAGACCTTGTTAAAAAGCTATTGTCGGATGGGCTGTAGGTTATCCCTTAAGGTCCATATCCTGGATGCTCATCTTGACAGTTTCAAGAAGAATATGGGAGCATACTCAAAGGAGCAAGGGAAGCGCTTCCACCAAGATATGAAGAACTCTGAACACAGATATTAGTGATCTTATAATGAAAACATGAAGGGAGAATACTTTTAGAGGCTTAAACGGGAAAGTGACTCGTCGCATGCTCGCAGATATAGAAAAACTGCTCATTTTTTTTTTTTTTTCTCCCGGCCCGGGCCTTGTCCAAGTGGTGGCCCGGCCTTGGCTCCCTCTTTAGGGAGTGTCTGAGACCTAAGTCTCCCATGGGAGGAGGCACAAGTACCTCCTCATCTTTGGGACCAACTGTCCCCAGGCCTAGCCACAAGCTAGGCCTCTCTGGTCTGCCATCCCCACCCCAAGGGGGCAAATGGGAATGACAGTCTTATGAGCTAAAGGCTCGGGCTCAGGCACCTACCCTACCCTAGAAGGGTTAGGCATGGTATCGATGCTCATTTTTAAACTTTGCAAATATGTTTTAGAAAGTTTAAAATAAATTTTGTGTAAATTTTATTTTATTTATGTAAATTTTATTTGTATTATATGTTTTTGTTTTACATCCAAAACTCGCAAAAAATATTGAAATTTACGCATTTTTTGTCTAAAATTCAATCTGTAAGCCAGAAAAGCAAAGTTTAAAAGAAATAATGGGCATTTTCTATTGTGTTCCCATAAAAGGAGCTGGTATTGGCTTGATAAAGCTCCTGGAGAGCGAAACGTTGCCACAATAAATGTCACATTAGTTGCACTTGTGTCCTTTTACTTTACATATTGTCGGTAATTCTACCAACTTTATTACAAAATAAAACTTATTTACCAGGAACAAAAACTGTGTTACATAGTGAATTATTCTCTCCATGAACTGTGCTTTTCACGACGTTCGAAATTCTTAATTTTTTTTATTCCCTTTTCTGTGCATAATATTCCACAGACTGATCACTGAATCGATATTTCTGCTGCTTCAAACTGTTTTTTTTTGTTACTACGTTTATGAACCGTACGTCACACCCACACAAATAATACTGGCGCCCCTTGTCACCTTGCAAGCACATCAACAAAGAAACATCAACAACATAAGTGTGGTAGCTGTCGTGACATCACCAGCGTAGCAGTAAAGACATCAACTGGTAAGTGTACCATTAGTAGTAACCGTGCCAGCAGTGGCATCAGCAGTATAAATGTGGCATCAAAAGTAACATCATCTGTGTAGGTGTTGCAGCAGAAGAAACATAAGTGTAAAACGAGACATCACCACTACAGCATCAGAGACAGCACTACTGAAAGAGCAGAGACCATTGCAGCAGCAGGGACATCATACTGCAGCAGAAGCGACATCATCACTGCACTGGGAGAAGTATTGCCATTGCAAAAACGGAGAGATCACCAAGGGACCAGAAGAGATATACTGGAGAAGTGAGCTGTGGATGTTACTTCATTGGCCGGTATCCTAATCTTTTGCTAATCCTATGCAAAGCTGCTGTAGCTAATGACACCATAAAGCAGCGTGGGCCTTCCTGAGTGCTCAATAGACCATCAACATTCAGGACTCTCTTATGGCCCTAGACGGAGTTTTGTTCACCCCGCTGTCCACATTTGTTGCATACTACACCTGAAAACAAAAGACTGTACATATTTTCCATTCTAAATGGAATTGTTTTACACACACACACACACACACACACACACACACACACATGCACACACACACACACACACACACACACATGCACACACACACACACACACACACACACACACACACACACACACACACACACACACACACACACACACACACATATATATATATATATATATATATATATATATATATATATATATATATATATATAACAACACTGTGACTAGCCGAGGACTCGAACCCATGCCGTTTTGGCCCTCATGATGAGCGAAAATCACATGACGCTCTAACCCGCAGGACCACTCAGTCCTACAAGAATCATGCACCCAGCAGAGCTCCGAGGACATACGGTGGTGTGGGTGCCTCTGAGCTTATTTCATTCTACTCTCCGTTTGGTGTACTAACCTCCTCGAAGAGTATATATATTATTGTAACCACGAACGATTGATATTTAATCAATAACAGTACTGCGACTAGCCGAGGATTCGAGGAATTGTTGAATGTTGATGAAGATAGGGAAGCTGTGAATTCGTGTATAGGGCAAGTAGGAATAACATCTTGTAGGAGTGAGGAAGAACCAGTTGTGAGTGTGAGGGAAGTGGGGGCAGTGGGTAGAATGTAAGGGAGTATAGCAGTTGGGATTGATGGGATAAAGATAGAAATGTTAAAAGCAGGTGGGGATATAGTTTTGGAGAGGTTAGTGTTTTTATTTATTAAATGTATGGAAGAGGTTAAGGTACCTAGGTATTGGCAGAGAGCATGCATAGTTCCTTTGTATAAAGGCAAATTTGACAAAAGAGTGTAAAAATTAGAGTGGAATAAGTCTATTGAGTATACCTGGTAATGTGTATGGTTAAGTTATTATTGAAAGAATTAAGAGCACGACTGAGAGCAGGATAGCAGATGAACAAGGAGGCTTTAGGAAAGGTACGGGGTGTTTAGATCAAGTGTTTGCAGTGAAACATATAGTTGAACACTATTTAAGGGTAAAGAGATTTTTGTGGCATTTATGGAATTGGAAAAGGTTTATGATAGGGTGGATAGGGGGGCAATGTGGCAGATGTTGCAGTTGTATGGTAGATTATTGAAAGCAGTAAAGAGTCTTTTTAAGGATAATGAGGCTCAGGTTAGAGTATGTACGCGAGGGGGAGATTATTTCCCAGTAAAAATAGGCCTTAGACAGGGATGTGTGATGTCACCATGGTTGTTCAATATATTTATAGATGGAGTAGTAAGAGAAGTGTATGCTCGGGTATTGGGAAGAGGTGTAGAGTTAAAAGATAAAGAATCTAACACAAAGTGGGAGTTGTCACAGTTGCTCTTTGCTGATGACACTGCTTCTGGGAGATTCTGAAGAGAAGTTGAAGAGGTTGGTTGATGAGTTTGGTAGGGTATGTAAAAGAAGGAAATTAAAAGTGAATATAAGAAAGAGTAAGGAAATGAGGATAATAAAAGAATTAGGTAATAGAAGACTGGATATCAGATTGGAGGGAGAGAGTATGGAGGAGGTGCATGTGTTCCGATATTTGGGAGTGGATGACGTGGATCATAGAATTGAAGAGGGAAAAGAGGTGAGTGGTGCACTGAGGAGTCTGTGGAGACAAAGGACTTTATCCAAGAAAGCAAAGAAAAGAATGTATGAGAGTATAGTTGTACCAACGCTCTTATATGGGTGTGAGGCATGGGTGGTGAATGTTGCAACATGGAGAAGGCTGGAGGCAGTAGAAATGTCATGTCTGAGGGCAATGTGTGGTGGAAATATCATGCAGAGAATCCATAGTTTGGAGATTAGGAGGAGGTGCAGGATTACCAAAACTATTATCAAGAGGGCTGAGGAAGGGTAATTGAGATGGTTTGGATATGTAGAGGGGATGGAACGATATAGAATGACTTCGAGAGTGTATAAATCTGTAGTGGAGAGAAGGTGGGGTAGGGGTCGGCCTAGGAAAGGTTGGAGGGAGAGGTGAGGGAAGTTTTGTGTGCGAGGGGCTTGGACTTCCAGCAAGCGTGTGTGAGCGTGTTAGATAGGAGCAAATGGAGACAAATGGTTTTTAGAACTTGACGTGCTGTTGGAGTGTAAGCAAGGTAACATTTATGAAGGGATTCAGGGAAACCGGCAGGCCGGACTTGATTCCTGGATATGGAAAGTACAGTGTCAGCACTGTGAAGGAGGGGTGTTAATGTTGCAGTTTTATAACTGTAGTGTAAGCATGCTTCTGGCAAGAAAGTGAGGGAGTGAATGATGATGAAAGTTTTCCTTTTTTGGGCCATCCTGCCTGATGGGAAACGGTCGATATGCTTATATATATATATATATATATATATATATATATATATATATATATATATATATATATATATATATATATATGAAGCATTCTTCATACATAATTTTTAGAGTAGGTATTACATTGCCCAAAAGGCAAGTAGTGAATGAATCTGGCGAGAAGCAAGTGACAGTGCCAGAAGCTGAGACTCGACCCTTGCAATCACTTTTAGGCCAACACATAGGCAACTACACACACATTTTCTCTGTCAGTCTGTCTGTCTGTCTGTCTGCCTGTCTGTCTGTCTGTCTCTGTCTGTCTGTCTGTCTGTCTGTCTCTCTCTCTCTCTCTCTCTCTCTCTCTCTCTCTCTCTCTCTCTCTCTCTCTCTCTCTCTCTCTCTCTCTCTCTCTCTCTCTCTCTCTCTTTCTCTCTCTCTCTCTCGCTCGCTTGCTCGCTCAGACTGACCCACTTAGAGCACGACATATAACACAAAGCCACATTATTTACACAAATTTCTCAACAGAACTGGCTTGAGATCCGGCCCGGTGACTCGTGTGTTCAGTGCGTGTGTTTGCCTATACAAATATGAACTACAATGAGCTGCATTCCAGTATTTGCTGCTCCAGTTCATACGATCCAAGATTTCTACATAATGCCGGGGATTAAATGTTGATTTTGTTTCGGGATCCTCCTTACTTTATGGAACGATTACATTCTGAATGCAAGCTCCTTCTTTGTGATAGAAGGAATAAAAACCGAATGAAAACTCAAGCTTTGTTATTACGGTTTACAATACACTTGGGGATTATATAATGATTTATTGGTTACAGTCACTTCTTTATTGTCGAGCTGTGTGAAACAGAGCACAAATACACAATACAGTACAGACATTCTAGAGACGTTACAAGAGAAAGACAACAAGTCACTCTCAAGGTTTCTCAAGACAATTATATAACCTACTTTAATACCTTACAAATTGCGCATCTCATCAACAACGTCAGTCCTCCTCCCCTCGCGGCCGCCTTCTTAAAGCCTTGCCAATTACAGTGGAAATCCTCTTTGGCTAATTTGTCCACTAGATAAAACTCATCTATACTTCTTCTGCTGCAATACATAAACAGTAGAAGTTTTCATGTGGCCATTATCCACAACTTTACCGACTTTACTAACTTAACTTTCTCCGCTGCTGAAGATAAACCAGCTTTATATGGTGCTTTCCCTGCTCTGATGACACGTTGGGGAGACTAGGAACGCTTTGAGGGAGAGAAAGAGAGAGAGAGAGAGAGAGAGAGAGAGAGAGAGAGAGAGAGAGAGAGAGAGAGAGAGAGAGAGAGAGAGAGAGAGAGAGAGAGAGTAAATAATAAAGTGGTGTTGGTAGTAAAACCGACTTCGAAATCCAAGGTGAAGATTCGATGCTAATCCCAGCTTATTTCGGGATATTTCCTGCAGTTGTCTTGCATAAGTGTGGCATTAATTTGCATTAGCAGCAAATATGTGGTAAAGAGAAATTGAAATATAGACATAAACTTGCCTGAAATGTGTTTATTGTTGCCTACATGGCGTGGTAACGGTAGTTCAGAACCTAGACTCATTGTAAACACATACCGTTGACAGTAACCTCAATGAACTTTGCTGTTCACTGACTGGGCCGTCACTGGTCTCTTAATTGTCTAGTAATGACATATTCATTTTGGAATACATTTATGCTTTATGAAGCCAACTCAATTTCCAGTGCCCTTAAGATGCTGTAATAGCTGCCAAACGGATTCAACATATCTCCGACTCAATGTTATATGTCATTTATTCAGAAGGTTAGAATTGCCTCTTCAATAGCCTTAGATGTGTGAAAAATATGGAGATGCACTGTAAAGCTTTCCCAGTAGTAAATGTGTTTTGGTATGATGGATGGTGCCCAGACATGTAAACATGATCACTACTGCCTCTTTGTCCTCCTGAGTTAGACACGATGGTGGTTCATGCCTTTTATTCCTCTTAAAAAAATAAGATATGGGACCAGAGTTAGATATTATTCTAACTCTGGCAAAAGAGTTGAAACTGTAATGGCAGGAAAATTAAATATATTTTTTTAACTCAGTATTTTAATTTTTTACATTAAAAATTGCTTTGATATCGGTCTTTGTATTCCAGCTGTAAAAGAAGAAGAGTATTGAAAACTGCAAAAGTTAATAGGTGTATATTTTTAGGATTTCTTATAGTTAGTGGCACAAAGAATTGGAATTTGTTGACAAATAAGAAACAAGGTTTAGGAAGCTTTAATGAGCTTACGTTTCGCCCACCAGGGTCTTCGTTAATGTAATGGCTGAAGCTTCTTGTAGAGGAAACTCGTTCACATTACAGTCTCCTGAATATTGTACATGTATCTCATTTACACAGTATGGTATATATACAACAGTAACCCGCACATAGGCGAGAGGAGCTTATGACGACGTTTCGGTCTGACTTGGACCATTTACAAAGTCACACTGACTTTGCAAATGGTCAAATTTGGACCGAAACGCCGTCGTAAGCTCGTCTCTCCTATGTGCGGGTTATTTGTGTATTGTTCCAGTCATGGTTTTGTACCTTTTTGTTCTTAATGGAAAATATACTTTGTGTTTGGGAACCGTATACTATTAACAGTATAAGTCGATAACATGTACAACGAATTTATGTCTTTATACCAGTCCAACATCTGTACTGTCAGCCCTGCACCTGTACTATCAACGCACATCTGTACTGTCAACTCCACACCTGTACTTTCACTCAACCTGACCTCTGTCCCTCATCCATCCGCTGTTCTATCAGTTGAGTCAACAATCAAGCCGAATCTCGTCCAGGCAATAGAGACAGATGGGTGGGATGATTCCTGGACCAGAGCTATAGCTCTGCCGGACAATAATGTGGTCAGTGATTTGGGACCCTCGTGTTGCCTGGCTCTACTGGGAACTGTAACAGCATATGCACCGATTATGGGAATAACGTCAGTTCGCGTGAAATCCGGACGCAAAGAATCGCTTAACGCGAACGCCTACGTTAAAAATTTTGTGTGTTATTCCTTTTCGTTTAGGTGAAAAAAAAAAAATTCAAATTGAAAATTATGAAGCGAATGGTTTGAATATTTTTTTTATTTTTTTGCCAGTTTTGTATGAAATATGAGGAAGTAATTAAATTGAACAAAGCTTCAGATATATATCCAAAATGAACACAAGAATTATTGAGGATATACATACGCGCCTCAGATCCTGTAAATTGTAGATATCATTGATCCCTGGTGCATCATCAGAGTAGGAACCGGGTCAGACATCTGTCAGTTTATGATCCCATCTCTACACATGATGGTCACTGTTGATCCCACCTCTACATATGATGGTCACTGTTGATCCCATCTCTACACATGATGGTCACTGTTGATCCCACCTCTACACATGATGGTCACTGTTGATCCCACCTCTACACATGATGGTCACTGTTGATCTCACCTCTGCACATGATGGTCACTGTTGATCCCACCTCTACACATGATGGTCACTGTTGATCCCACCTCTACACATGATGGTCACTGTTGATCCCACCTCTACACATGATGGTCACTGTTGATCCCATCTCTACACATGATGGTCACTGTTGATCCCACCTCTACACATGATGGTCACTGTTGATCCCACCTCTACACATGATGGTCACTGTTGATCTCACCTCTGCACATGATGGTCACTGTTGATCCCACCTCTACACATGATGGTCACTGTTGATCCCACCTCTACACATGATGGTCACTGTTGATCCCACCTCTACACATGATGGTCACTGTTGATCCCATCTCTACACATGATGGTCACTGTTGATCCCACCTCTACACATGATGGTCACTGTTGATCCCATCTCTACACATGATGGCCACTGTTGATCCCACCTCTACACATGATGGTCACTATTGATCCCATCTCTACACATGATGGTCACTGTTGATCCCACCTCTACACATGATGGACACTGTTGATCCCATCTCTACACATGATGGTCACTGTTGATCCCACCTCTACACATGATGGTCACTGTTGATCCCATCTCTACACATGATGGTCACTGTTGATCCCACCTCTACACATGATGGTCACTGATGATCCCACCTCTACACATGATGGTCACTGTTGATCCCACCTCTACACATGATGGTCACTGTTGATCCCATCTCCACACATGATGGTCACTGTTGATCCCACCTCTACACATGATGGTCACTGTTGATCCCATCTCTACACATGATGGCCACTGTTGATCCCACCTCTACACATGATGGTCACTATTGATCCCATCTCTACACATGAAGGTCACTGTTGATCCCACCTCTACACATGATGGACACTGTTGATCCCACCTCTACACATGATGGTCACTGTTGATCCAATCTCTACACATGATGGTCACTGTTGATCCCACCTCTACACATGATGGTCACTGTTGATCCCACCTCTACATATGATGGTCACTGTTGATCCCATCTCTACACATGATGGTCACTGTTGATCCCACCTCTACACATGATGGTCACTGTTGATCCCACATCTACACATGATGGTCACTGTTGATCTCACCTCTGCACATGATGGTCACTGTTGATCCCACCTCTACACATGATGGTCACTGTTGATCCCACCTCTACACATGATGGTCACTGTTGATCCCACCTCTACACATGATGGTCACTGTTGATCCCATCTCTACACATGATGGTCACTGTTGATCCCACCTCTACACATGATGGTCACTGTTGATCCCACCTCTACACATGATGGTCACTGTTGATCCCACCTCTAAACATGATGGTCACTGTTGATCCCACCTTTACACATGATGGGCACTGTTGATCCCACCTCTACACATGATGGTCACTGTTGATCCCACCTCTACACATGATGGTCACTGTTGATCCCATCTCTACACATGATGGTCACTGTTGATCCCACCTCTACACATGATGGTCACTGTTGATCCCATCTCTACACATGATGGTCACTGTTGATCCCATCTCTACACATGATGGTCACTGTTGATCCCACCTACACATACACATGATGGTCACTGTTGATCCCATCTCTACACATGATGGTCACTGTTGATCCCACCTCTACACATGATGGTCACTGTTGATCCCACCTCTACACATGATGGTCACTGTTGATCCCATCTCTACACATGATGGTCACTGTTGATCCCACCTCTACACATGATGGTCACTGTTGATCCCACCTCTACACATGATGGTCACTGTTGATCCCACCTCTACACATGATGGTCACTGTTGATCCCACCTCTACACATGATGGTCACTGTTGATCCCACCTCTACACATGATGGTCACTGTTGATCCCATCTCTACACATGATGGTCACTGTTGATCCCACCTCTACACATGATGGTCACTGTTGATCCCACCTCTACACATGATGGTCACTGTTGATCCCATCTCTACACATGATGGTCACTGTTGATCCCACCTCTACACATGATGGTCACTGTTGATCCCATCTCTACACATGATGGTCACTGTTGATCCCACCTCTACACATGATGGTCACTGTTGATCCCACCTCTACACATGATGGTCACTGTTGATCCCACCTCTACACATGATGGTCACTGTTGATCCCATCTCTACACATGATGGTCACTGTTGATCCCACCTCTACACATGATGGTCACTGTTGATCCCACCTCTACACATGATGGTCACTGTTGATCCCACCTCTACACATGATGGTCACTGTTGATCCCACCTCTACACATGATGGTCACTGTTGATCCCACCTCTACACATGATGGTCACTGTTGATCCCACCTCTACACATGATGGTCACTGTTGATCCCACCTCTACACATGATGGTCACTGTTGATCCCATCTCTACACATGATGGTCACTGTTGATCCCACCTCTACACATGATGGTCACTGTTGATCCCACCTCTACACATGATGGTCACTGTTGATCCCATCTCTACACATGATGGTCACTGTTGATCCCACCTCTACACATGATGGTCACTGTTGATCCCACCTCTAAACATGATGGACTGTTGACTGTTGATCCCACCTCTACACATGATGGTCACTGTTGATCCCACCTCTACACATGATGGTCACTGTTGATCCCACCTCTACACATGATGGTCACTGTTGATCCCATCTCTACACATGATGGTCACTGTTGATCCCACATGATGGTCACTGTTGATCCCACCTCTACACATGATGGTCACTGTTGATCCCACCTCTACACATGATGGTCACTGTTGATCCCATCTCTACACATGATGGTCACTGTTGATCCCACCTCTACACATGATGGTCACTGTTGATCCCACCTCTACACATGATGGTCACTGTTGATCCCATCTCTACACATGATGGTCACTGTTGATCCCACCTCTACACATGATGGTCACTGTTGATCCCACCTCTACACATGATGGTCACTGTTGATCCCATCTGATGGTCACTGTTGATCCCACCTCTACACATGATTGTCATGATGGTCAGTGTTGATCCCACCTCTACACATGATGGTCACTGTTGATCCCATCTCTACACATGATGGTCACTGTTGATCCCACCTCTACACATGATGGTCACTGTTGATCCCACCTCTACACATGATGGTCACTGTTGATCCCATCTCTACACATGATGGTCACTGTTGATCCCACCTCTACACATGATGGTCACTGTTGATCCCACCTCTACACATGATGGTCACTGTTGATCCCCTCTGCACATGATGGTCTCCCCATCTCTATACATGATGGTCACTGTTGATCCCACCTCTACACATGATGGTCACTGTTGATCCCTCCTCTACACATGGTGGTCACTGTTGATCCCATCTTTACACATGATGGTCACTGTTCATCCCACCTCTACACATGAGGGTCACTGTTGATCACATCTCTACACATGATGGTCACTGTTGATCCCACCTCTACACATGATGGTCACTGTTGATCCCACCTCTACACATGATGGTCACTGTTGATCCCATCTCTACACATGATGGTCACTGTTGATCCCACCTCTACACATGATGGTCACTGTTGATCCCAACTCTACACATGATGGTCACTCTACACATGATTCACTGTTGATCCCACCTCTACACATGATGGTCACTGTTGATCCCATCTCTGATGGTCACATGATGGTCACTGTTGATCCCACCTCTACACATGATGGTCACTGTTGATCCCATCTCTACACATGATGGTCACTGTTGATCCCACCTCTACACATGATGGTCACTGTTGATCCCATCTCTACACATGATGGTCACTGTTGATCCCACCTCTACACATGATGGTCACTGTTGATCCCACACATGATGGTCACTCCCACCTCTACACATGATGGTCACTGTTGATCCCACCTCTACACATGATGGTCACTGATGGTCACTGTTGATCCCACCTCTACACATGATGTTGATCCCATCTCTACACATGATGGTCACTATTGATCCCATCTCTACACATGGTAGTCACTGTTGATCCCACCTCTACACATGATGGTCACTGTTGATCCCACCTCTACACATGATGGTCACTGTTGATCCCACCTCTACACATGATGGTCACTGTTGATCCCACCTCTACACATGATGGTCACTGTTGATCCCACCTCTACACATGATGGTCACTGTTGATCCCACCTCTACACATGATGGTCACTGTTGATCCCACCTCTACACATGATGGTCACTGTTGATCCCATCTCTACACATGATGGTCACTGTTGATCCCACCTCTACACATGATGGTCACTGTTGATCCCACCTCTACACATGATGGTCACTGTTGATCCCATCTCTACACATGATGGTCACTGTTGATCCCACCTCTACACATGATGGTCACTGTTGATCCCACCTCTACACATGATGGTCACTGTTGATCCCACCTCTACACATGATGGTCACTGTTGATCCCATCTCTACACACTGTTGATCCCACCTCTACACATGATGGTCACTGTTGATCCCATCTCTACTGATGGTCACATGATGGTCACTGTTGATCCCATCTCTACACATGATGGTTACTGTTGATCCCACCTCTACACATGATTGTCACTGTTGATCCCACCTCTACACATGATGGTCACTGTTGATCCCGCCTCTACACATGATGGTCACTGTTGATCCCACCTCTACACATGATGGTCACTGTTGATCCCATCTCTACACATGATGGTCACTATCACATGATGGTCACTGTTGATCCCACCTCTACACATGATGGTCACCTCTACACATGTTGATCCCATCTACACATGATGGTCACTGTTGATGATGGTCACTGTTGATCCCACCTCTACACATGATGGTCACTGTTGATCCCACCTCTACACATGATGGTCACTGTTGATCCCATCTCTACTGATGGTCACTGTTGATGATGGTCACTGTTGATCCCACCTCTACACATGATGGTCACTGTTGATCCCACCTCTACACATGATGGTCACTGTTGATCCCATCTCTACACATGATGGTCACTGTTGATCCCATCTCTACACATGATGGTCACTGTTGATCCCACCTCTACACATGATGGTCACTGTTGATCCCACCTCTACACATGATGGTCACTGTTGATCCCACCTCTACACATGATGGTCACTGTTGATCCCACCTCTACACATGATGGTCACTGTTGATCCCACCTCTACACATGATGGTCACTGTTGATCCCACCTCTACACATGATGGTCACTGTTGATCCCACCTCTACACATGATGGTCACTGTTGATCCCACCTCTACACATGATGGTCACTGTTGATCCCATCTCTACACATGATGGTCACTGTTGATCCCACCTCTACACATGATGGTCACTGTTGATCCCATCTCTACACATGATGGTCACTGTTGATCCCACCTCTACACATGATGGTCACTGTTGATCCCACCTCTACACATGATGGTCACTGTTGATCCCACCTCTACACATGATGGTCACTGTTGATCCCACCTCTACACATGATGGTCACTGTTGATCCCATCTCTACACATGATGGTCACTGTTGATCCCACCTCTACACATGATGGTCACTGTTGATCCCACCTCTACACATGATGGTCACTGTTGATCCCACCTCTACACATGATGGTCACTGTTGATCCCACCTCTACACATGATGGTCACTGTTGATCCCACCTCTACACATGATGGTCACTGTTGATCCCACCTCTACACATGATGGTCACTGTTGATCCCTTCTCTACACATGATGGTCACTGTTGATCCCACCTCTATGGTCACATGATGGTCACTGTTGATCCCATCTCTACACATGATGGTCACTGTTGATCCCACCTCTACACATGATGGTCACTGTTGATCCCATCTCTACACATGATGGTCACTGTTGATCCCACCTCTACACATGATGGTCACTGTTGATCCCATCTCTACACATGATGGTCACTGTTGATCCCACCTCTACACATGATGGTCACTGTTGATCCCACCTCTACACATGATGGTCACTGTTGATCCCACCTCTACACATGATGGTCACTGTTGATCCCACCTCTACACATGATGGTCACTGTTGATCCCACCTCTACACATGATGGTCACTGTTGATCCCACCTCTACACATGATGGTCACTGTTGATCCCATCTCTACACATGATGGTCACTGTTGATCCCATCTCTACACATGATGGTCACTGTTGATCCCACCTCTACACATGATGGTCACTGTTGATCCCATCTCTACACATGATGGTCACTGTTGATCCCACCTCTACACATGATGGTCACTGTTGATCCCATCTCTACACATGATGGTCACTGTTGATCCCACCTCTACACATGATGGTCACTGTTGATCCCATCTCTACACATGATGGTCACTGTTGATCCCACCTCTACACATGATGGTCACTGTTGATCCCACCTCTACACATGATGGTCACTGTTGATCCCACCTCTACACATGATGGTCACTGTTGATCCCACCTCTACACATGATGGTCACTGTTGATCCCACTACTCTATGGTCACTGTTGATCGCTCCTCTACACATGATGGTCACTGTTGATCCCATCTCTACACATGATGGTCACTGTTGATCCCACCTCTACACATGATGGTCACTGTTGATCCCATCTCTACACATGATGGTCACTGTTGATCCCATCTCTACACATGATGGTCACTGTTGATCCCACCTCTACACATGATGTTCACTGTTGATCCCACCTCTACACATTATGGTCACTGTTGATCTGTTGATCCCACCTCTACACATGATGGTCACTGTTGATCCCACTGTTGATCCCACCTCTACACATGATGGTCACTGTTGATCCCACCTCTACACATGATGGTCACTGTAGATCCCAACTAAACACATGATGGTCACTGTTGATCCCACTCTACACATGATGGTCACTGTTGATCCCACCTCTACACATGATGGTCACTGTTGATCCCACCTCTACACTGTTGATGATGGTGTTGATCACTGTTGATCCCACCTCTACACATGATGGTCACTGTTGATCCCACCTCTACACATGATGGTCACTGTTGATCCCATCTCTGCACATGATGGTCACTGTTGATCCCACCTCTACACATGATGGTCACTGTTGATCCCATCTCTACACATGATGGTCACTGTTGATCCCACCTCTACACATGATGGTCACTGTTGATCCCATCTCTACACATGATGGTCACTGTTGATCCCATCTCTACACATGATGGTCACTGTTGATCCCACCTCTACACATGATGGTCACTGTTGATCCCATCTCTAAACATGATGGTCACTGTTGATCCCACATCTACACATGATGGTCACTGTTGATCCCACCTCTACACATGATGGTCACTGTTGATCCCATCTCTACACATGATGGTCACTGTTGATCCCACCTCTACACATGATGGTCACTGTTGATCCCACCTCTACACATGATGGTCACTGTTGATCCCACCTCTACACATGATGGTCACTGTTGATCCCACCTCTACACATGATGGTCACTGTTGATCCCACCTCTACACATGATGGTCACTGTTGATCCCATCTCTACACATGATGGTCACTGTTGATCCCATCTCTACACATGATGGTCACTGTTGATCCCATCTCTACACATGATGGTCACTGTTGATCCCATCTCTACACATGATGGTCACTGTTGATCCCACCTCTACACATGATGGTCACTGTTGATCCCACCTCTACACATGATGGTCACTGTTGATCCCATCTCTACACATGATGGTCACTGTTGATCCCACCTCTACACATGATGGTCACTGTTGATCCCACCTCTACACATGAGGGTCACTGTTGATCCCATCTCTACACATGATGGTCACTGTTGATCCCACCTCTACACATGATGGTCACTGTTGATCCCATCTCTACACATGATGGTCACTGTTGATCCCATCTCTACACATGATGGTCACTGTTGATCCCATCTCTACACATGATGGTCACTGTTGATCCCACCTCTACACATGATGGTCACTGTTGATCCCACCTCTACACATGATGGTCACTGTTGATCCCACCTCTACACATGATGGTCACTGTTGATCCCACCTCTACACATGATGGTCACTGTTGATCCCATCTCTACACATGATGGTCACTGTTGATCCCATCTCTACACATGATGGTCACTGTTGATCCCATCTCTACACATGATGGTCACTGTTGATCCCACCTCTACACATGATGGTCACTGTTGATCCCACCTCTACACATGATGGTCACTGTTGATCCCACCTCTACACATTATGGTCACTGTTGATCCCACCTCTACACATGATGGTCACTGTTGATCCCATCTCTAAACATGATGGTCACTGTTGATCCCATCTCTACACGTGATGGTCACTGTTGATCCCATCTCTACACATGATGGTCACTGTTGATCCCACCTCTACACATGATGGTCACTGTTGATCCCATCTCTACACATGATGGTCACTGTTGATCCCACCTCTACACATGATGGTCACTGTTGATCCCACCTCTACACATGATGGTCACTGTTGATCCCACCTCTACACATGATGGTCACTGTTGATCCCACCTCTACACATGATGGTCACTGTTGATCCCACCTCTACACATGATGGTCACTGTTGATCCCACCTCTACACATGATGGTCACTGTTGATCCCCCCTCTACACTGATATTCTGTTGATCCCACCTCTACACATGATGGTCACTGTTGATCCCACCTCTACACATGATGGTCACTGTTGATCCCACCTCTACACATGATGGTCACTGTTGATCCCACCTCTACACATGATGGTCACTGTTGATCCCACCTCTACACATGATGGTCACTGTTGATCCCACCTCTACACATGATGGTCACTGTTGATCCCACCTCTACACATGATGGTCACTGTTGATCCCACCTCTACACATGATGGTCACTGTTGATCCCACCTCTACACATGATGGTCACTGTTGATCCCACCTCTACACATGATGGTCACTGTTGATCCCATCTCTACACATGATGGTCACTGTTGATCCCATCTCTACACATGATGGTCACTGTTGATCCCACCTCTACACATGATGGTCACTGTTGATCCCACCTCTACACATGAGGGTCACTGTTGATCCCATCTCTACACATGATGGTCACTGTTGATCCCACCTCTACACATGATGGTCACTGTTGATCCCATCTCTACACATGATGGTCACTGTTGATCCCATCTCTACACATGATGGTCACTGTTGATCCCATCTCTACACATGATGGTCACTGTTGATCCCACCTCTACACATGATGGTCACTGTTGATCCCACCTCTACACATGATGGTCACTGTTGATCCCACCTCTACACATGATGGTCACTGTTGATCCCACCTCTACACATGATGGTCACTGTTGATCCCATCTCTACACATGATGGTCACTGTTGATCCCATCTCTACACATGATGGTCACTGTTGATCCCATCTCTACACATGATGGTCACTGTTGATCCCATCTCTACACATGATGGTCACTGTTGATCCCACCTCTACACATGATGGTCACTGTTGATCCCACCTCTACACATTATGGTCACTGTTGATCCCACCTCTATACATGATGGTCACTGTTGATCCCACCTCTACACATGATGGTCACTGTTGATCCCACCTCTACACATGATGGTCACTGTTGATCCCACCTCTACACATGATGGTCACTGTTGATCCCACCTCTACACATGATGGTCACTGTTGATCCCACCTCTACACATGATGGTCACTGTTGATCCCACCTCTACACATGATGGTCACTGTTGATCCCACCTCTACACATGATGGTCACTGTTGATCCCATCTCTGCACATGATGGTCACTGTTGATCCCACCTCTACACATGATGGTCACTGTTGATCCCATCTCTACACATGATGGTCACTGTTGATCCCACCTCTACACATGATGGTCACTGTTGATCCCATCTCTACACATGATGGTCACTGTTGATCCCATCTCTACACATGATGGTCACTGTTGATCCCACCTCTACACATGATGGTCACTGTTGATCCCATCTCTATGGTCACTGTTGATCCCACCTCTACACATGATGGTCACTGTTGATCCCACCTCTACACATGATGGTCACTGTTGATCCCATCTCTACACATGATGGTCACTGTTGATCCCACCTCTACACATGATGGTCACTGTTGATCCCACCTCTACACATGATGGTCACTGTTGATCCCACCTCTACACATGATGGTCACTGTTGATCCCACCTCTACACATGATGGTCACTGTTGATCCCACCTCTACACATGATGGTCACTGTTGATCCCATCTCTACACATGATGGTCACTGTTGATCCCATCTCTACACATGATGGTCACTGTTGATCCCATCTCTACACATGATGGTCACTGTTGATCCCACCTCTACACATGATGGTCACTGTTGATCCCATCTCTACTCATGATGGTCACTGTTGATCCCACATCTACACATGATGGTCACTGTTGATCCCTCCTCTACACATGATGGTCACTGTTGATCCCATCTCTACACATGATGGTCACTGTTGATCCCACCTCTACACATGATGGTCACTGTTGATCCCACCTCTACACATGAGGGTCACTGTTGATCCCATCTCTACACATGATGGTCACTGTTGATCCCACCTCTACACATGATGGTCACTGTTGATCCCATCTCTACACATGATGGTCACTGTTGATCCCATCTCTACACATGATGGTCACTGTTGATCCCACCTCTACACATGATGGTCACTGTTGATCCCACCTCTACACATGATGGTCACTGTTGATCCCACCTCTACACATGATGGTCACTGTTGATCCCACCTCTACACATGATGGTCACTGTTGATCCCATCTCTACACATGATGGTCACTGTTGATCCCATCTCTACACATGATGGTCACTGTTGATCCCATCTCTACACATGATGGTCACTGTTGATCCCACCTCTACACATAATGGTCACTGTTGATCCCACCTCTACACATTATGGTCACTGTTGGTCCCACCTCTACACATGATGGTCACTGTTGATCCCATCTCTACACATGATGGTCACTGTTGATCCCATCTCTACACGTGATGGTCACTGTTGATCCCATCTCTACACATGATGGTCACTGTTGATCCCACCTCTACACATGATGGTCACTGTTGATCCCATCTCTACACATGATGGTCACTGTTGATCCCACCTCTACACATGATGGTCACTGTTGATCCCACCTCTACACATGATGGTCACTGTTGATCCCACCTCTACACATGATGGTCACTGTTGATCCCACCTCTACACATGATGGTCACTGTTGATCCCACCTCTACACATGATGGTCACTGTTGATCCCACCTCTACACATGATGGTCACTGTTGATCCCCCCTCTACACATGATATTCACTGTTGATCCCACCTCTACACATGATGGTCACTGTTGATCCCACCTCTACACATGATGGTCACTGTTGATCCCACCTCTACACATGATGGTCACTGTTGATCCCACCTCTACACATGATGGTCACTGTTGATCCCACCTCTACACATGATGGTCCCTGTTGATCCCACCTCTACACATGATGGTCACTGTTGATCCCACCTCTACACATGATGGTCACTGTTGATCCCACCTCTACACATGATGGTCACTGTTGATCCCACCTCTACACATGATAGTCACTGTTGATCCCACCTCTACACATGATGGTCACTGTTGATCCCACCTCTACACATGATGATCACTGTTGATCCCACCTCTACACATGATGGTCACTGTTGATCCTACCTCTACACATGATGGTCACTGTTGATCCCACCTCTACACATGATGGTCACTGTTGATCCCACCTCTACACATGATGGTTACTGTTGATCCCACCTCTACACATGATGGTCACTGTTGATCCCACCTCTACACATGATGGTCACTGATGATCCCACCTCTACACATGATGGTTACTGTTGATCCCACCTCTACACATGATGGTCACTGTTGATCCCACCTCTACACATGATGGTCACTGTTGATCCCACCTCTACACATGATGGTTACTGTTGATCCCACCTCTACACATGATGGTTACTGTTGATCCCACCTCTATACATGATGGTCACTTTTGATCCCACCTCTACACATGATGGTCACTGATGATCCCACCTCTACACCTGACAGGTGGTAAATGCGATAATATAAAAGCTAATGATGTTAATATCATTACAGTAGCTGGTAAGTTATTATTATTATTATTATTATTATTATTATTATTATTATTATTATTATTGTTTTATTAGTTATTATTATTATTTCTAATGCTGTTATTATTATTATTAGTAGTAGTAGTACTATTTCTATTATTATTATTTTTAGTATTAATATTATTAAGTGCTTTCTATTAATATTATTATTTATTTTCAAACATTTTTCGATAATTAATTTGTAGATGCAAATCTAAGCTTCAGACTTTCGAGTCCGCTGTGAACCAGCTTCAAGATATCACAATCCTTCTACAACTATTACCACCACTACTGCTACTTCATCAACCTTCAGCTGCCATACTCTGTTTTCCTCACACCTGATCTTATTAACAGTTCTCGACCAACCTTTGATGAGATTTTTTCCTAACTCCGTAGATATGGGGCCGCTATTAGAAAAGTTAAGTGCCGAGTAAAGATAAAAGTTAGTGCCTAGTAAGAGTGTTCTGAGGAGCGTAGGTAATGGCGAGAACGTCTTTATGCTCGCTGGTTCTCTTGACCGACTCCATCATCACATGGAGAGAATTTTAATTATTTGCCTTGAAAAATGGAGTAACGGGAAGTAAAGAAGAGTAACGGAGAGTAGCAGGTTAAGGGGAAAACCAAATGGAAGCAAGGAAATTAAGGGTAAGTAGTGAGAGGTAAAGGGTGGTTGAGGTGGGATAACTGGTAATGGAAGAAAGTAACGAGAGTTGGAAGTAACGGAAAGTGTTGGGAAACAACGGAAAGTGTAGGTAAGAAACAGGAAACGTAGGGAAGTAACGGAAGGTGTAGAGGAAGCAACGGAAGGTATAGGGAAGTAACATGAGGCGCAAGGAAGTAACGGTAGGTGTGGGGAAGCAAAGGAATATAAAGGGAAGCAACCGGAGGTGTAGAGAAATAACTATAGGTATAGGGAAGCAACGGAAGATGTCTGAAGCGACAGGAGGTGTTGGAAGACAACTGACGGTGAAAAGAAGCAACGGTAGGTGTAAGATAGAATGAGCTGTAGCGAAGCAAACAGAGAGAAGCAAGTCCTGGTAAACGTAAACAACAAAAGCGGCCTGAGAACGAGTTTTCTGATGCTCTAATAAATGTAAACAGAAAAATTAATCTGGTAGGATTTCACTGATCTAGTAAGCTATGCATACTAATATCTTAACAACAGAATACTAACAGATAATAAATTCTTCATAAGACTCCATATTTTCTGTAAATCCACCGTCACTGTGAGAAAATAGCAGTCGTTTCAGTTGCTACTGAGATTTATTACTCGAGACTTGTTAATGGTCCACGATGAAGAGAAAAGTCATCCAGTATTCATTTACAGTCTGAATGTTAATTGTTTCCTTATAGATACGAATGTAGATTATCCACAGAGGGTTATTATTATTATTATTATTATTATATATATATATATATATATATATATATATATATATATATATATATATATATATATATATATATATATATATATATATATATATATATGTATGTATATATATATAATATCTCTAGGAAGGCTGATGCATGCAAGGGATGAGATAAAAAGCTGTAAGCCTTCTCCCTGAAAGCTGGCTGCCTTGGATCAAAAAACGTGTAGCGCTAGCTACACGCCAAGGTATTGTCCAGTGTGGGTTGACTGGTAAAGCACTGCGAACCTTGTCCCAAGGTTCGTAGGTTCGAGTCTCCTTCAGCCAGAGATCAGTGTTTGTGTATATTTCGCCTGCTCTTGCGAATTCCTTGTATATATATATATATATATATATATATATATATATATATATATATATATATATATATATATTTACACATATATATATTTACATATATATATATATATATATATATATATATATATATATATATATATATATATATATATATATATATATATATATATATATATATATATATATATATATAATTATTTATATATATATATATATATACATATAATAAATAACCCTCTGTGGATAATCTACATTCGTATCTGTAAGGAAACAATTAACATTCAGACTGTAAATGTATATATATATATATATATATATATATATATATATATATATATATATATATATATATGTCGTGTCTAATAGGCAAAACTCGTCAATTAACAAGAACTCATTTAAAATTAAGTCGTTTCTAAAAATTTCTCATATACATTTAAAGATAAATAACAAAAAAAAAGGCACAATACCGTGACTGGAACGATACACAAATAACCTGCACATAAAAGAGAGAAGCTTACGACGACGTTTCGGTCCGCTTGGACCATTTACAAAGCCACACTAACCAGAAGTGGAGCAGGACGGCTACGTATAGGCAGGAAGAGGTGGTGGTAGTAGTAGTAGTAGTACAAGAATGGTATATAATACCGACAAGATGAAATTAAGACACATGTGCAACACCCCGGCATCTCTATCGTAGACGCTTCCCCATCCAGCCAGCCACTGGATGGCGAAACGTCCACAACAAAGACACCCAGAATTTTGCACCAAAAGAATCTTAGAAAACTTACCTAACCTTATTATAACAAGCGCAATTTATTTTAGCCTAATCCAACTAAATATATTTTAGATACGTTCACAGTAATTTAATACTAAACAAACACAATGAAATATATTTTTTTCGTTAGGTTCAGAATGATTTTTGTCTTATATGGCAAGACGAGCGTTGCTATTTAAGCCATATATATATACGTATATATATATTTTGAGGAACTGTTAAATGTTGATGAAAATAGGGAAGCTGTGATTTCGTGTATAGGGCAAGGAGGAATAACATCTTGTAGGAGTGAGGAAGAGTGAGTTGTGAGTGTGGGGGAAGTTCGTGAGACAGGTAAAATGGAAGGGGGTAAGGCAGCTGGGATTGATGGGATAAAGATAGAAATGTTAAAAGCAGGTGAGGATATAGTTTTGGAGTGGTTGGTGCTATTATTTAATAAATTTATGGAAGAGGGTAAGGTACCTAGGGATTGGCAGAGAGCATGCATAGTTCCTTTGTATAAAGGCAAAGGGGACAAAGGAGAGTGCAAAAATTATAGGGGGATAAGTCTGCTGAGTATACCTGGTAAAGTGTATGGTAGAGTTATTATTGAAAGAATTAAGAGTAAGACGGAGAATAGGATAGCAGATGAACAAGGAGGCTTTAGGAAAGGTAGGGGGTGTGTGGATCAGGTGTTTACAGTGAAACATATAAGTGAACAATATTTAGATAAGGCTAAAGAGGTTTTTGTGGCATTTATGGATTTGGAAAAGGCGTATGACAGGGTGGATAGGGGGGCAATGTGGCAGATGTTGCAGGTGTATGGTATAGGAGGTAGGTTACTGAAAGCAGTGAAGAGTTTTTACGAGGATAGTGAGGCTCGCGTTAGAGTATGTAGGAAAGAGGGAGATTATTTCCCAGTAAAAGTAGGCCTTAGACAGGGATGTGTGATGTCACCGTGGTTGTTTAATATATTTATAGATGGGGTAGTGCGAGGGTCTTGGCAAGAGGCGTGGAGTTAAAAGATAAAGAATCACACATAAAGTGGGAGATGTCACAGTTGCTCTTTGCTGATGACACTGTGCTCTTGGGAGATTCTTAAGAGAAGTTGCAGAGGCTGGTAGATGAATTTGGTAGGGTATGTAAAAGAAGAAAATTAAAAGTGAATACAGGAAAGGCTAAGGTTATGAGGATAACAAAAAGATTAGGTGATGAAAGATTGGATATCAGATTGGAGGGAGAGAGTATGGAGCAGGTGAATGTATTTAGATATTTGGGAGTGGACGTGTCAGCGGATGGGTCTATGAAAGATGAGATGAATCATAGAACTGATGAGGGGAAAAGGGTGAGCCGTGCACTTAGGAGTCTCTGGAGACAAAGAACTTTGTCCTTGGAAGCAAAGAGGGGAATGTATGAGAGTATAGTTTTACCAACGCTCTTATATGGGTGTAAAGCATGGGTGATGAATGTTGCAGCTAAGAAAAGTCTGGAGGCAGTGGAGATGTCATGTCTGAGGGCAGTGTGTGATGTGAATATAATGCAGAGAATTTGTAGCTTGAAAGTTAGGAGGTGCGGGATTACCAAAACTGTTGTCCAGAGGGCAGAGGAAGGATTGTTGAGGTGGTTCGGACATGTAGAGAGAATGGAGCGAAACATATATATAAATATATATATATATATATATATATATATATATATATATATATATATATATATATATATATATATATATATATATATATATATATATATATATATATATATATATATATATATATATATATGTGCAATAAGATCACAGTAAACAGGCGATTTCAGAATATGCAAAACAAACATTGTGAAAGAATAATGAAATTCCTGGCTCTCTCTTGACTACTCACATTATCCTTGATAATGTGTGTAGTCACGAAACCGCTTGCAGTTTCATTATTGTTTCATAGTGGTTGTTTGCATATATATATATATATATATATATATATATATATATATATATATATATATATATATATATATATATATATATATATAATATAGGGAGGTACCACCTCTAGAAATGTCCTGGGGACCCTCATCCTCAGAGAAAAGAATAAACTTGCTTTAGGGAAAACTCAAGGTTCTCCCTGAAGCTGTTTGAGAATTTTCTCCTACCACCCCTTATATTTAATTAATATATATTTTATTTAAAGACAAAATACATTGACAAAACATTTACAAAGATACAATAGAAAGTAAAACAACATAGGTAACTCAGAGCTACATCTCGAATGCTTCGTCCAGCTCCCCGGCAGTGGGCCGCGTGCCCAGAATGCTGCAGGCATTTCCTCTCTGGATCGCAACACTGAGTCTCTGAAAGAGGAAGCTGGTCGCCCTGTGGTCCTTGGTTTCTATGATGAGGTTTTCACCCAGCTCTTTGAGGAACTTTAGAGCACACTTGCCCCATGCTCCAAGGGTCTCCGGCCCTATTGGGATGAAGTTATATCAAGGGGGAAGGTCTTCATATTTGCGGATCTTCTGGGTCTCCCTGTCGCTGGCAGCTCCACCCCCTTCCACTACGGAGTATGGCAAGTAGGTGTCTGCCAATGTGGCGGCACAGGTGTAGTCCCACGCAATCTGCTTTCCATCCTTCCAAGGTCGCATAGTGGCTCCATCAGGACGCTTTTGACTTCCGTCAGACCTCTGCACTTGGGGTTCCCGTTGAGCTGGGCAACGGGCTGTGGCGAGGCTTCTCTTTATGATGTCATTGGCCTCCTCATGCCTGGCATACTTTCCTTCTGCTGTGTGACACACGAGACCATGAAGTCCGAATTGATCAGCTGTCGCCCTGCCGCAAATACACTTATGCTCGGTGAGGATGGGGCGGCTAGGCGAAGAGCAACACCAATCCGAATGGCCTGTGGGTCTAGTCGAGTGCCCAAGGAGGAATTGGGAACAGCTAACAGGAAATGTCCTGAGTGTGGTGCCTTCACTGCCAGGAGACGAGCTTTGTCCTTTCCTGAGGCGTTGGAGAGCATTGTGTTAGCGATTTTTTCCATGATCGGTTTGTCCCAGTGGGACTGTTTGTGTTCTTTGGAAGGAACTGGTCTACTGGAGGAATCTGTAAGGGTGTCCCACCGAATCACTGCTTCAGTAAACCTGGGGTCTTGTGCTCCTACCACATCTCTCAAGCGTTCGGGAACAATCTTCTTGACTAATGCACTGGAAGCCAAACACGAAGACAGAAAAGTAGGTAAAGCAACATGCGTTGCTTTGCGCACCCCTATACCTCCCAGTCGCACTGGGAGGGTTTCCTGATCCCATTGCTGATCCTCTAGTGACAGGTTCAGTGCCTTCTTTCAGGTTGACCTCGGGTGTGCGTTATACTCGTCGAATGTTGGGTTGTCAAAAGAGGGTGCACACCTCAGGAAGTACGTGAGTCTTGGAATAGTAGGGCACCTGGTGAGGAGATACAGAGCATCATGGGCATCAAGATTGCTTATTCTCTCCTCCATTCTCATCAGGTCATTCAATTTGTCCTTGAGGACTGTGTCGATGGCCTGGTGACCCAGCGGTGCTCCCAAGAGGGTACTGTTGGACGGAGTGGTAGTAGAGACTTCTGGGAGGATTCTTCGCACAGCATTGATTATTTACTGGTTCGCCGTGATAATTTCACACTTGGAGGGATTGAGGACGAGTCCCAAGTCTTCTCCCTGTGTTTTTGCCAGTTGTAGGTCCCCTACCAGGGACTCTTCAGTACCTGCCAGAGTGCCATCATCCAGGTACCAGACGTTGAGCTCGCTGCATATGCTGGAAGTTAGTTCTCTTACTGCCAAGCAGAAGAGAATTCGGCCATCTCCCACCGAGGCAGGGTGACCCAAAAAGAAAGAAAATCCCCAAAAAGAAAATACTTTCATCAACATTCAGTACTTTCACCTCACTCACACATAATCACTGTTTTTGCAGAGGTGCTCAGAACACAACAGTTTAGAAGCATATACGTATAAAGAGACACAACATATCCCTCCAGACTGCTAATATCCCGAACCAATCCTTTAGAGTTCAGGCAATGTACTTCCCATTTCCAGGACTCAAGTCCGGCTATATAAAAATAACCGGTTTCCATGAATCCCTTCACTAAATATTACCCTGCTCACACTCCAACAGATCGTCAGGTTCCAAATACCATTCGTCTCCATTCAGTCCTATCGAACACGCTCATGCACGCCAGCTGGAAGTCCAAGCCCCTCGCCCACAAAACCTCCCTTACCCCTTTCTTCCAAGCTTTTCGAGGATGACCCCTACCCCGCCTTCCTTCCCCTACAGATTTAAATGCTTTCCATGTCATTCTACTTTGATCCATTCTCTCTCAGTGACCAAACCACCTCAACAACCCCTCTGCCAAATATTTTTATTAACTCCACACCTTCTCCAAATTTCCACACTCCGAATTTTCTGCTTAATATTTACACCACACATTGCCCTTAGACAGGACATCTCCACTGCCTCCAACCGCCTCCTCGCTGCTGCATTCACAACTCAAGCTTCACACCCATATGAGAGTGTTGGTACTACTATACTTTCATACATTCCCTTCTTTGCCTCCATAGATAACGTTTCTTGTCTCCACATATCCCTCAATGCACCACTCACTTTTTTTCCCTCATCAATTCTATGATTAACCTCATCCTTCATAAATCCATCTACTGACACGTCATCTCCCATCTATGTTCACTTTCAACTTTCTACCTTTACACACACTCCCAAACTCATCCACTAACCTTTGCAAAAAGCAACTGTGTCAATTCCCATTTTGTATTTGATTCCCCATAATTTAATCCCACCCCTCTCCCGAACACTCTAGCATTTACTTCTTTTACACCCCCATCTATAAATATATTAAACAACCATGGTGACATTACACATCCCTGTCTAAGACCTACTTTTACTGGGAAGTAGTCTCCCTCTCTTCTACACACCCTACCCTGAGCTTCACTATCCTCATACAAACTCTTTACGGCATTTAGTAACTTACCACCTATTCCATATACTTGCAACATCTGCCACATTGCTCCCCTATCCACTCTATCATATGCCTTTTCTAAATCCATAAATGCAGTAAAAACTTCCCTACCTTTATCTAAATACTGTTCACATATATGCTTCAATGTAAACACTTGATCTACACATCCCCTACCCATTCTGAAACCTCTTTGCTCATCCGCAATCCTACATTCTGTCTTACCTCTAATTCTTTCAATTATAACCCTCCCGTACGCTTTTCCTAGTATACTCAGTAAACTTATTCCTCTATAATTTTTACAATCTCTTTTGTCCCCCTTCCCTTTATATAAAGGGACTGTGCATGCTCTCTGCCAATCCCTAGGTACCTTCCCCTCTTTCATACATTTATTAAAAAAAAATACCAACCACTCCAACACTATATTTTCCCCTGCTTTTAACATTTCTGTCATGATCCCGTCAGTTCCAGCTGCTTTACACCCTTTCATTCTACGTAATGCCTCACCCACCTCCCACACACTCACATCCTCTTCTTCTTCACTCCTAAAAGATGGTATACCTCCCTGGCCAGTGCATGAAATTACCGCTTCCCTTTCTTCGTCGACATTTAAAAGTTACTCAAAATATTTTCGCCATCTACCCAAAACCTCCATCTCCCCATCTACTAACTCCCCTACTCTGTTTTTAACTGACAAATCCATTTGTTCCCTAGGCTTTCTTAACTTGTTTAACTCACTCCAAATTTTTTTCTTATTTTCATTAAAATTTCTTGACAGTGCCTCTCCCACTCTATCATCTGCTCTCCTTTTGCACTCTGTCACCACTCTCTTTACCTTTCTTTTACTCTCCACATACTCTGCTCTTCTTATAACGCTTCTGCTTTGTAAAAACCTCTCACAAGCTTACTTTTTCTCTTTTATCACACCCTTTACTTCATCATTCCACCAATCACTCCTCTTTCCTCCTGCACTCACCCTCCTATAACCACAAGCTTCTGCCCCACATTCTTGCTTGTTGTTGCCATTTTCCCCTTTTCCCATCTACCTCTTACTCTAACTGTAGCTACAACTAAATAATGATCCGATATATCAGTTGCCCCTTATAAACGTGTATTTCCTGGAGCCTACCCATCAACCTTTTATCCACCAATACTTAATCTAACAAACTACTTTCATTACGTGCTATATCATACCTTGTATATTTATTTATCCTCTTCTTCATAAAATATGTATTACTTATTACCAAACCTCTTTCTACACATAACTCAATTAAAGGCTCCCCATTTACATTTACCTCTGGCACCCCAAATTTACCTACTACTCCCTCCATAACATTTTTGCCCACTTTAGCATTAAAATCCCCAACCACCATTTCTCTCACACTTGGTTCAAAACTCCCCACGCATTCACTCAACATTTCCCAAAATCTCTCTCTCTCCTCTACACTTCTCTCTTCTCCAGGTGCACATACGCTTACTACAACTCATTTTTCACATCCAACCTTTATTTTACTCCACATAATCCTTGAATTAATACATTTATAGTCCCTCGTTTCCTGCCATAATTTATACTTCAACATTATTGCTACTCCTTCTTTAGCTCTAACTCTATTTGAAACCCTTGACTTAATCCCGTTTATTCCTCTCCACTGAAACTCTCCCACCCCCTTCAGCTTTGTTTCACTTAAAGCCAGGACATCCAGCTTCTTCTCATTCATAACATCCACAATCATCTCTTTCTTATCATTTGCACAACATCCACGCACATTCAGACTTCCCACTTTGACAATTTTCTTCTTATTATTCTTTTTAGTAATTATTACAGGAAAAGGGGTTACTAGCCCATTGTTCCCGGCATTTTAGTTGACTTTTACAACACGCTTGGCTTACGGAGGAAAGATTCTTATTCCACTTCCCCATGGATATAAAAGGAAAAGTAATAAGACCAAGAACTATTAAGATAAAATCAAAGAAAACTCAGATGAGTGTGTATAAATAAACATGTACATGTATGTGTAGTGTGACCTAAGTGTAAGTAGAAGTAGCAAGACGTACCTGTAATCTTGCATATTTATGAGACAAAAGACACCAGCAATCCTACCATCATGTAAAACAATTACAGGCTTTCGTTTCACACTCACTTGGCAGGACGGTAGTACCTCCCTGGGTGGTTGCTGTCTACCAACTTCTACTATATATATATATATATATATATATATATATATATATATATATATATATATATATATATATATATATATATATATATATATATATATATATATATATATATATATATGTATATATATATATATATCTGATTTGATAGTGTGTCTTTTTTTACGACCAGGTCTGGTGTTAGGGTGTGGTCTTCACGACCACTTCGGGTATAGCAGCGGCAGCGAGGTTAGCGGTGATAGAAGTGGTAGGGCCAAAACAGATTTTAAAAGTTAAAGTGCTATTGATTCATGGAAGGCCCTTGTCAATAATTGGGAATATAATTCCCAATTATTGTTATGAAAGAATTCGAATGTTTCGTATTATAAGAATCGTAAAAAGAAGAGACACAATGGAACTCCCGATATCACCCACCAAACTTTTCACACTTCATTTAGCAAAATGCTTCGTGGTGGTCTATCGTGGAGATCCTCGTACCGCTGGGACGCATAAAAGAAAAATTTGTCTGCTTGCATGTTTGCAAAGTTAAAATAGTCTGAGAGATGACTGCGAAGGCTGCTCGGGCTCTGGGGTGACTATATAGTGCTCTCAGTACAATTGTACCATAACATAAATGATTCTTTACCTTCTGAGGACTTGCAGACACCTTGTTGACAGAAAAAGCTGAAAAGCATGTGAAAGCTTTTTAACTTTATACGGGACCAGATAAAAAATAAGTTAGCGGATATTAAAAGAAGGAAGAAATACTTTACAGGCAACTAGTGGCCTTCTTTGTAATTAACATTTCACAATAAGTAAACCAAACATTGTAAGCTTTACAAAGAAATAAAAAAAATTAATTCAATTTTAATTTTAACTAAGGAGGATGTAAAACAGATTTGAGATGACAGAAAGCAAGAAGACTACAAATGTGGTACTGGTCCTCGAAACAAGTGGACAAGTAAGTGATTGAAAGTTATAGATATGTTGCGCTAGCATACATTCTCTGGAAATTACTGAAAAACTGGCTAGAAGTGCATTAGTAAGCCACACGGAAAACACAGATGGGTTTATGGAAGGGTAAATCTACCAAGCAAATTTAATTGATGTTACAAAGCTCTGACAGGATGATAAATAAGACATTTGTGCAACACTTGGGTATCTTTATTCTTGAAGCGTTTCCCCAGCCAGTGGATCTTTAGTCCAATGTAGAGAAAGTGTGGAAGATGAGAAGGGGTGTGAGGTAATCAGTCCCTCAGCCTGGAGTCGATGTGTTCAGTCCATCAATCTTGATAATATTGAAGCATATTCGTGATGAGGATAACAGATGAGGTGGAGCAGTGGTAGGCAGAGTCACCAATGGACAAACACACTAGAGTAGGTCGGGCCTATAGATTACAAGATTACAAGATGTTGCTGTGTCTCACAGTATTTGAATAAATGATTTAGAAAACCAACATAGCAACATCTTAGGATCTTGATGCAAGGAATTCTTCAAAGTCTGATTGACCTCTAGGCCGACCAATTTACACTAGTGGGTTTTTCCACTGGTGACTCCCCTTATCACTGCTGCACCTCACCTGTCTGAAGTATATAAGCCCCATCTCCTCGAATGTGCTGCACTGTTATCATTATTGATGGAATGGACACATAGATTCCAAGCTGAGAGAATGATTACCTCACACTCCTCCTTATCTTCGACAGTTTCTCTTCACTGGACTGAAGAAGCCACTGGTTGGTGTAACGTTTCCAGAATAAAGATACCCAAGTGTCGTACAATTGTCTTATTTATCAATCTGACGATTTCTAAACTATTTATTCAAGATCTGACAAGAAAAAAGATTGTAAAAATAACTTTAATTCGTTCATTCGTTCATTTCAAACCTGGAAGATAATCCAATAGATGAGAGAGAGGAGGAGTCAGGATGGAGGAGCATGTGAAGGGGGCACTGAAAATGGGTCTCAAATGCTAAAAGAATATCTGAGAAACAAAAGACAGATTAATGATGAGAACCCTTGAGAAGCCACGGGTATTAATATCGTATAAAAATTATTTACAGAAGGTGCTGGACGGGCACTTAAAGCCAGTACTTGACCAGCCGGGCTGTGGTTCGTACATCGGGTTGCGTGCGGCCAACAGTAATAGCCTGGTTTATCAGGCCCTGGTCGACCATGAAGCCTAGTTACAGACCGGGCCGCGGGGGCGTTGACTCCCGAAACCCTCTCCAAGCTGCTTACTCCACAGGGTTATAGTAACCATTTTACATCAACAGGTTATAACAGCAAGATAATTAACTGTAAGAACGTAAATAGGGATTTCAAGACAACGTACATCAAGCCAATTCTCGAGTAGTTAACATCAGTTCAGAGAAAGCTATTAGAGCTAAGGTTACACCGAGTATTATATTCGATACAAACTTTGTATTTCACTTAAAATACTCAAATATTTTCTTACTGCTACTCTATATACTTAGCTAATCGAGTGTTCTCAAATTTTGTTTTTTTGTTTTCATCAAATTTACATCAGGAGTCTCTAGGAGCCATTCTGTTTTCAGTTTTCCCAACTTTGTAGATTTGCCAGAGTTACCCAGAATCCAGCTCCTACTGATGGTATATTAATGTGGAAAGCGAGAATTAGACGAGTCCCCCCCGCTCCCTATAATGCTCCGAGTTTGTATTTTTTACGGTAAGCGAGTTACAGCTACTTTTAAACAAGATTCTGAGCAATTAATAGCAAAATGAAAATGCAGAATGTACTGGGAGATGAAAAACAATGAAAAGACAGGAAAAGGGAGAAAAAACTGTTTCACGGCAACGACTAACGACCAGATGTGACCTGGTGGTCGTCTCAGGTTTATAAAGGAATATATGGTCGTCTCAGCTTTATAAAGCAACAGGTGGTCGTCCCAGCAGCGTCCATCCTCCATCCCTTCCTTCCTCCATCCATTTCACTTTCCAGCTTCTTCATTTTTCTAGTATTGCTCGCTGTACCAGTAGCTCTGACTCATGAAATCGCAAGAACACGATTGCAAATAAACCATACCACGGGCGGGGTTAGAACCCGCGAGACAGGAAATGAGGCTAAGAAAGCACAGCTTGGGACACTGTAGATGCAATAATAACTGCAGTGCATAGAGAAAATGCAAGAGAGTAGATAATTGTGATGAATTAAGATAAGACTAATAAATTAAAAGAGAATAGACAACAAGGATTAAAAAAACAAGACACAAACACCATACTGACGTAGTTTCTTAACAACTGATTCAAGAGGTCGTCCTAAAATGAAACAAAAATTAATGTCATTCATTGTATAAGTACCATTATTTTTTCCTTTCAATTAAATAAAAATTAATGTCATTCATTATACAAGTACCATTATTTTTTCCTTTCAATTAAATAGAGTAGTTTGTACGGCTGTTTCTCTGACCATTACAATACATTCACGCGTTGTTTCAGATCCCTGAAAGAGGAATGCATCTCCAGATTCTTGATTTTCTAATTACGAATTTTTTTTCAATTGCATTTTTATCTTACTGGAATAAAAAACATTTTTACGAGTCACCGTGGAAACAGAAATAAGACACGTGAGTAGTGTTGCTGGATATTTTTACGTTATAGTTTTACTCTATTCCTATAAATAAAAACTCACTGTGAATTAAATCTGTTAAATCATGGCAATAAACAAAAAGTAAAAAGAAAATACGTATTCTTCCTTTATTGTTTTAGACGAAAGAGAATCTCTAATATTTTAAAATTTGCTTATAAGAGTTATTATTTATAATCTACATTTCAACTGAAGTGTAATGTGAGCAGGATAATCTGGTTTGTTCTCTTATTATGATATCAACGTGTACTAGTTACATCCCTTATGTGATATGTAGTAACGAGATGTATTTTCTGCAGTCAAACTTTCTCCTGGAATCAGAATCTTATGAAAGAGCATTTGGAGCGTTCTCATGAAAGTTGCATAACTTTGCACATCTGATGCAAGTATTAAAAAGTTTGTGTTGAAGAAAGCGTACTAATGAATAGAGTGAGTATTGAAACTTGCCTCCCATGGTGAGTTTCTACCACCTGTCTCCCATGGTAAGTTTCTACCACCTGCCTCCCATGGTGAGTTTCTACCACCTGTCTCCCATGGTGAGTCTCTACCACCTGCCTCCCATGGTGAGTTTCTACCACCTGTCTCCCATGGTGAGTCTCTACCACCTGCCTCCCATGGAGAGTTTCTACCACTTGCCCCCCATGGTGAGTCTCTACAACCTGCCTCCCATGGTGAGTCTCTACCCCCTGAGAAGACACACACACACACACACACACACACACACACACACACACACACACACACACACACACAAACACACACACACACACACACACACACACACACACACACACACACACACACACACACACACACACACACACACAAATACACACACGCACACTCGTCTACACACAGTGGAAGAAATGTCCAAGAGCTGTAGATAACTGTGCTGAGGACAAAAATTGATTAGGAAGGATAGTTTGAGTAAGTGGGAGTAGTGGAGCAACTTCCAGAGTTTGGGTGGGTGGGTGTACGGGAGGAACTTCCAGGGAACGTTTGACTGGAATTGTAAAGACAACCTTTGGTAACTTATTGATAGTCAGCAACAAAAGACACCATGCAAAGCCACAGTGAATAAGTTGAATACAGGAAGACGAAGTCTCAAGTATAGAAAATAATTTCTCTAATCTTGCTTGGAACAGATGAACAAGACGTAGCATCAAAGAATGAGAAACATGTTGTATACCTGGAGAATATTCCTGGAGGGTGTTCCGGTGGGTCAACGCCCCCGCGACCCGGTCCATGTCCATGAAGGAAATCAACTGTACTTACAGCTTTAGCTGCTAAGAAACAAATGAATGTCAAAACACATTTTTACAGAGTTTGGGTACAGGAAGAACTGGAATATTTTGGGTTAAAGGATATTAGTAATAAAAGAAGGAAGAGAGAGGAATGTGCTGATAAAAAACTCTTACGAGAAGCCCATGAAAAAGGGGAAAACCCTGACGTAAAGAAGTACAGAGGTACACAGTTAAAGACCTGTTGTACCTAGCCGTTAATTAAGTATGCAATCGTAATAAGAAGGTACACCGGAAATTAATAAAAAAAAACAGGAGGGTGATACTGGACACAAACAATGGTGCTGGACATGGAATAAACCAACATTTACATGTAAATGAGCAGTAACACACTTACCGTCTTACCACCCATACAATAAATTTTACCTCTCAAACCTCACGTATCTTCCCCACTACCTAGATCCAACTTGTTTTCTACTGAATCATTCCTATTATTCACCCTTCTCAATCTAACCAACCTATATTCAGTCTTCTTTCTTCACACTTATTCCTTCTTATATCCTTTCTCGCCATTTCTCACAGTATTTGGTCCATTTCACTTAATGAACCTACGCCCTCCTTCCTTCACCCTGTCAGCTCATCTTCATCAGTTTTTAACCACCATACAGCCACCGTCTCCCCCAAACAGAGATGCTCCCCAGAGTCTCTCCCTCCTGTTGCCACTTCCTCTCTAACAACTCTAAGGTTATTTTTTCCTTTCACACCTTCCTCCCATTCCACCTCAACTACTCTGTTACCTCCTACTTTGCCCTCTTCTACTTCCATTCACTTCACCCTTCTTCTCCAGTCACCTATCGCCTTCTACTTCCTACCCCGGTAAATCTTGCAAAAAAACGACGTTGTACCCAACCCCCTTTCAACTTGCCTTTACATCTGCTGCCTCATTCCTTTCCCAAGAAGCTCTGCCAAATTGCCCGAACCCTCTCTCCAACTTCAGCACAATTTCCTAATCAATCCTCACACCTTTTCTTCTTTTCGCAATCCCTGGATCAAACGCATTCCTCTCCCATTCTTTTCCCCCTTTCTTCTCTTTTTCAATTCCTCCAAACATCACCATACCATGGTCCCATTCCAGTCTCCTAACACTTACTTATCTGATAACATGACATACCAGTTCAACTTTGACTTGAAACACAAACATAAACTGAATGGTAAAAGGATTAGAATTTGGTATGAGAACGCAACTGAAATAAAAAAAATAAAGGAAGAGGAAGCAAAATAGTAACCAGACACCATAGCAAGCATAGAGGGAAAACTCTCAGGAAAAATAAGTAAGTCAATATTCCAGAGATACCTTGTGGTGAGAAAAAAAAAGAAAATAGAGGAATGGCAGTTATGGTCAAGAGCCAGAGAAATTTAGACTAGCTATAAAGTAGGTGAACACCAGGACTATATAGATGAACTAAATATACCAGTGGACCAAAGGCAATAGAACAGTAATAATGTATGACAAATTCAAGACTGAAGAATGAGTACAAAAGAAATTCCAGTATGAGACTAAGGCACAACCAAAGTAATAAGACTGAACAATAAATTCTTATAGGAACCGATAAAAGTGCGTGAAGCAATAAATGAATTATTGTGATTATATACAACAAGTCACCAGATGCTTTAGCTAATGGATAAATGAAAAACTGAGAATGTAGTTAAAAAAAGCAAAAGAGGCGGTCATCTGAAAATTTATCCCCTTTCCCCTACACACAAGAAAAAGTTAAGTAAAGTTATGCAAATTCTATGGATAAATAAGATAAGCTACTTGATAGTACATAAAATTCAGCAAAATTGTTTCGTTAGGTTAATTTTGGTATAAAGTTAAAAAAAAAACGAGTATGCCAAAAATCACATAAATTAACGGTGTTATTCTTCGGAGGAAAGGTTAGGTATGATAGAATATTCAGGTGATTCAAAGATAAAACAAATAATTTAGTAATAATAGTGTGTTTATTCCTCAAAGTTCGGGTAAAGATGAGCACAAGCTTCATACCTTCATGTTTCATAACTTTGCACTTGGTAGGGTTAAACTCCAAGAGTCATTTGTCTGTCCAGGCTTGCGACCTGCCTGGATCCCTTCGTAATATTACTTGATCGTCATCCACTTGTATTCTCCTAAATACACTTTTACACCATCAGCAAAAAAAGACATCTCTGAATCTATTCATTCCATCATATAATTCATATATACAAGAAACAACGCCAGACCTAATACTAACCCTTCTAGAAGCCCAATCGACACATGCACCCACTCTGACACCTCATCACGTACTAAGAATCGTCGTTTCCTTCCTGTCAAGTATTCTCTGATCCCTTTCAGTGCTTTCCCTACTATTCCTGCCTGCTCCTCCAGTTTTTGAAGCCGTCTCTTGTGTGGTACTGTGTCGTAAGCCTTCTGACAGTCCAAGACGTGTGTGTGTGTGTGTGTGTGTGCGTGTGTGTGTGTGTCTGTGTGTGTGTCTGTGTGTGTGCGTGTGTATGTGTGTGTATGTGTGTGTGTTTGTGTGTGTGTGTGTGTGTCTGTGTGTGTCTGTGTGTGTGTTTTTTTTTCTGTGTGTGCGTGTGTGTGTGTGTACTCACCTAGTTGTGGTTGCCGCTACTAGGTCGCTCTTCCTGCTCCATGAGTTTCATCATACCTTGTCTTAAAGTTACGTATGGATCCTGCCTCTACTACATCACTTCCCAAACTATTCCACTTTCTGACAACTCTGGGACTGAAGAAATATTTCCTAACATCCCTGTGATTCATCTGAGTCTTCAACTTCTAACTGTGAACCCTTGTTGCTGTGTCCCATCTCTGGAACATCCTGTCTCTGTCCACCTTGTCAATTCCTCTCAGTATTTTATATGTTGTTGTCATATCTCCCCTATCTATCCTGTCCTTCAGTGTCGTCAGGTCGATTTCCCTTAACCTCTCCTCTTAGGGCATGCCCCGTAGCTCCAGGACTAGTCTTATTGCAAACATTCGCACTTGCTCCAGATTCCTTACGTGCTTCGATAGGTGCGGATTCCAAACTGGTGTTGCATACTGCAATGTAAACTAACGTACACGGTGTACAGGGTCCTGAAAGATTCCTTATTGAAATGTCGGAATGCTGTTCTTAAGTTTGCTAGGGTCCCGTATGCTGCAGCAGTTACTTGGTACATGTGCACCTCAGGAGATGTGTTCGGTGTTATACTCACCCCAAGATCCTTTTCCTTGAGTGAGGTTTGTAGTCTCTGGCCCCCTAGACTGTACTTCGTCTGCGGTCTTCCTTGCCATTCCCCAATCTTCATAACTTTGCACTTTCCGGGGTTGAACTCCAGGAGTTAGTTGCTGGACCGGGCCTGCATCCTGTCCAGAGCCCTTTGTAGTTCTGCATTTTCCTCGTCCGATTGAATTCTTCTCATCAACTTCACATCATCTGCAAGCAGGGACACTTCTGAGTCTGAGTCTATTCCTTCCATCATGTCGTTCACAAATGCCAGAAACAGCACCGAGCCTAGGACTGACCCCTGTGGAACCCCACTCGTCACAGTCGCCCACCTAGGACACATCTCCACATCATGTCATATCCTCATTTTCCTGTGCCGTATGCAAAGTAAATCTATGCATCAAGAAGGAAAGAAATTGCTTCATAGACTTTCATTGTAGCAATCAGTGATCTAGAATGATTGTTCTTTCTCAGGAAACTCAGGAATGTGGGACTTGAAAGTTTTATCCCTTTGCAATGTGTCCATGCTGCTCTTTGGTTCATTTTTATATTTTTTAATACCTGCAAAATGTTTGGAAACAAGTTCCATTTTTACTTATTTGGTGTTTTATTAACAATTGTAACTTTGCAACATTTAAAATTTGACACCCTTTACCGGGCAGGATCACGCACACTGTCCTCGAATATTAGCAATTGAACAAAAACTAACTTTTAGAAATCCATTTACATGGGCTCATTTCCCTTGGTGTGCCTGGTAATACTTACACCATCAGAACCTCTGTCCAACTAATTCAGCAAATGCTCTAGGTTTTATAGACGTAATGTCCAGCTCAGAAGATGTTGAAGGCAGTTTCCAAGATGTCTTCTGTAACTGTTATGCACTGTTATGTACAGGATATTTTAGTTTCATGGCAGTGACATCCCACATTCACAAGTAATCTTGCTAGCATATCGTAATCTTACTGAATGACTCCCCTGCTTCATTAGAACAATATTCATGCAAATTTCTATAATTCTCCTAAACGAACGTGCATAGATGATTATCTCTAGCATTTCACACCGATATAATAGAACTATCCTTACCCACACTAGAACTAGACTTTCTTATACTGTCATTCTCAATGTAGCTAGTTGTTGTAATTCTGATGACATGATTTATGCCATGTTGCTCTATTTTCCCTCTTCAAGGGGGGCTCCTTGGCGTGGTGAAGAGTCTCTTGGTCTGAGGAATTAGATCTGACAGGTATTCCCTGATCCATTGCAGTGCCTTCCCTGTTATCCCTGTCTGGTCCTCCAGCTTTTGCACTAGTCTCTTGTGTGGAACTGTGTTAAACGCCTTCTTACAGTCCAAGAAAAGGCAATCTACCCCACCGCTCTCTCTCTCCTGTGTTGCTGTTGCCGCCCTGTTATAGAACTCCAGTAGGTTTGTAACACAGGATTTCCCGTCCCTGAAACCATGCTGGTTGTCGCTGTTAAGCTCATTCCTTTTTAGGTGCTCCACCACTCTTCTTCTGATAATCTTCTCCATGACTGCATAATATACACTTCATTGACACTGGTCTGTAGTTTAATGTTTCATGTCTGTCTCCCTTTTTAAAAACTGGGACAACATTTTGCTGTCTTCCATACCAGTGGTAGTCGCCCTGTTCCGATAGATTTTTTGAAGATTGTTGTTAGTGGTACACGTAGCACTTCTGTTCCCCCTTTCAGGACCCATGGAGAGATGTTATCTAGCCCCATCGCCTTTGAGGTATCTAGCTCGCTTAGCAGCCTCTTCACTTCTTCATCGGTTGTAAGTATTGTGTCCAACAGTTGATGGTGTACCCCACCTCTCTTTCTAGAGTCCCTTCTGTTTCCTCTGTGAACACTTCTTAGAATCTCATGTTGATCTCCTAACATACTTTGTGGTCATTTCTTATGATCTCTTCTCCTTCCTTCCTCAGCCTGATTATCTGGTCCTTGACTGTTGTTTTGCTACTGATGTGGCTGTACAACAGCTTCGGGTCAGATCTGGCTTTCGCTGCTATATCATCTTCGTATTGTCGATGGGCCTTCCTTCTTACCTGTGCATATTCCTTTCTGGGTCTACGACTGCTCTCCTCATTCTCTAGGGTCCTTTGCCTTCTATACTTCTTCCATTCTGGCCTCTCTACACCTTCGGGTGAACCAAGGTCTCATCCTTGCTTTCTTGTTATTTCTGTTACCCTTGGGTACAAACCTCTCCTCAGCTTGCTTGCATATTGTTGTCACATATTCCATCATCTCGTTTACTGACTTCATTGGCAGTTCTCTGTCCCTCTAAACCCGGTGCAGGAAATTTTTTATACCTATGCAGTCCTCTCTCTTTTAGTTTGGCTTCATTCGTCCTGCTCTTCCTGCTTCCCTCTCCACTTGTAGCCCTACTATGTATTCAAAGCTCAGAATCACATAGTCACTGACCCTGAGGGGTCTTTCATATGTGATGTCCTCAGTATCTGCACTACTCAAGGTGAATACCAGGTCCGGTCTTGGTAGTTCACTCTCTTCTCTCTCTCTGGTAGTATCCTTTACGTGTTGGTTTTCCAGTACCATCTCCATCATCTTAGCCCTCCAAATTCCTGGGCCCCCATGTAGCTCCAGGTTCTCCCAGTCGGTTTCCTTGTGATTGAAGTCACCCATAATCAGCAGCTTTGCCCTGCTTGCATTAGCCCTTCTGGCCACTTCAGCCAGTGTGTCAACTACAGCTCTATTACTATCATCATACTCTTGCCTTAGCCTCCTGCTGTTCTGTGGTGGGGTATACATCATTGAAATTACCACCTTGGGACCTCCAGACTGAAGCGTACCTATTATGCAGTCTCTTGCTTCTCCTCTGTCTCCTCTCTCCAGCTCATCAAAATCCCATTGATTTTTGATGAGCAGTGCCCCTCCTCCACACTCTCTGTTCCCTCTGTCTTTCCTCAGGATCTGATATCCAGTTGAAAAGATGGCATCTGTTTTCATTCCTGTGAGCTTGGTTTCTGTGAAAGCTATGAAGTCCAGTGATGCCTCTTTGACTCTTTCATGCCATTCCTCCCACTTATTTGTTATTTCATCAGCATTGGTGTACATTCCTTCAGTTTACTCTCCAACACTGTGTGCTGGGGGGGTCTGTGAGAGTGAGGGACCTGGCAGTGTGCTGTGGGATTCTACAGCATACTGTGGGGTGGGGCCTGTACATGTGGATTGTGGTTTGTCTTGGGATAGCATGTTTGGTTGTGGGGTTCTGGGGGTGGTTCTGTGTGTGCTAGCACTTGTTGCTCTGCCCTGTTCCAGTTGTCCTCTGCTGACTCTGTCCTTGTCTCTCTTCGTAGCCCCTTTCGTTTCTGTGTCCTCTCCCTCAGCTGTTGTCATTCTGTCTTTGTTTTATATCGGCCTAGGAATTCCCTCATGTATGTTGATGATTCTGTCATCTATGGTTTCTCTTGCAGGATCCTGTTCCACACCGTTTCTGTCTTGAAAGTCAGTTTGACTGGCCAATTTCTCCCCCTCAAGTACCCCCCAATTCTCTGAAAATTTAATATTTCAGTCATGTCCTCTTAGCCTATTTCTCTGTTGCGCCTGCACAATGATTCTCGTTGTGATGGCACTCCTGGCCCTGGTTCCCTTTCAGTTTCTTCTTCTCTTTAATTATTATATTCACATTAACAGTGCTTTAAAAACCATTCCAGGTTTGCACTTTACTATCAGGTGAACAATTTAAAGCCTTATTGTCCACACTTGTTTCAGGAAAACATCAGAGCCCCAAGAAAACTGGAGATTTTCCCTTCGATTTTTTCTTTCCCCTCGCTTTTTGTTTTATTATTCACTAACTCATCTATCATTATTCCCCTTACTTTATAGTTGTTTTATTATTCACTACCCTATGTATCCTTATCTCTTGTCTCATTGGCTTGGGTCACGCTTATTCTGTTTGAATTTGCAGCTACTGGTTTTTTGCAACACATCCACCCGATACTTTGCTGCCAGCCTCTCTCTCCTGGCACTGATTCTACTTTCAAATTGTTTTATATAAATTGTGGTCCTCACCTCCCTTTTTTGATTTAAGGTAGCTTGTAATTCACTATTCTGGTTGTTCACTGACACTGGCAGTTTTCGTTATCCTTGTAAAGACCTTGTAAGGATTTAATGTTAAGAATTAATCTAAGTCTACCCGAAATGCCTAGCCATGCTAGGTGTCCTAGTGGCCCCCTCTGTAAGTAGTATTTTATAACATGTAAACCACACAATATTCAAATCCTGTAAGTCCCACATTGTAACCCTTATAGAGAATAAACTTGACTTGAATTGAATTGAACTGGTGGGCCAAAAACCACTAAAGATTCATGAACACTATATGTTGCTGTTACTCCCGCCGGTATGTGTCTGTGTGTACTCACCTAGTTGTACTTACCTAGTTGCGGTTGCAGGGGTCGATTCATAGCTCTTGGCCTCGCCTCTTCACTGGCCGCTACTGGTTCACTCTCCCTGCATCATGAGCTTTATCATACCTCTGCTTAAAGCTATGAATGGATGCTGCCTCCACTACATTGATTCCCAAACTATTCCACTTCCTGACTACTCTGTGACTGAACAAATGCTTTCTAACATCCTTCTTCTTCTTCTTCTTCTCCTTATGACCAAAGTCTTTGGTAAGATGGGTAAGGAAGAAGGATGGGTAAGGATAGAAATATTGGAAAAGGGTGGGAGATGGGAGAGGGGTAGGATATAAAAGGTAAGTGACCCAACCACTTCGGTGCAATTTAAAAAGTGTAAATAAAAGAGAGAAGCTTACGACGACGTTTCGGTCCGACTTGGACCATTTACAAAGTCATACAGTGTGACTTTGTAAATGGTCCAAGTCGGACCGAAACGTCGTAGTAAGCTTCTCTCTTTTATGTGCGGGTTATTTGTGTATCGTTCCAGTCACGGTATTGTGCCTTTTTTGTTATTTAAAAAGTGTATATAAAAGTGTAATAATAGAAAATTCTTGAAGGGGTATAATACTAACCCTTTAGAGTCACATAGATATAACAGATATATAGGTACATGACTCTGAATTGAATTGGTAGTATATATACAAGTTGCAATTGCTTTTTTTTTTTTTTGCGATTGCATAACGAATATTTGAAGGGCAAGGCAAGGCGGTAATTGTCTGTAGAACTCATGAAGAATTACTTGACATGTTAGCTTTTTTCAAGGTGGTGTCCCGCCATAGTAGAATTAAAAGTAGAAATGTTATACAAGATGTCTCCCTAATTAGGGGCGATAATTTTCTTAGTAGACATAGAAGGGTTGTGGTGTTAGCCAATCATCTTCATCTGCAGGGAGGTTGCTCAAGATCATTGGTCGATGGTAATCGTCTTCATGGATGAAGCGACGCAGCCTCTGTGGGAGTCATTCTTTGGGTCCTGTGAGGAGGAGCGTTAATGATATAGTCAGTAGTATTTTCAACTTGGGGAGGATGTTCTCTATCTGGTATGTAGAGTTCTTGCATTGCATAAAGTTGTCTCTTCTTCAGCGTATCAAGGCGTACATTTAAGGCAGTAATATCCTATTGTACGTGTAAATCTGCCATTTTGACTCTGTCTCTCCTCCTGGTGCCCGTAATAAAGCGGAGAGCTCTATTCTGGACCCGTTGCAACTTTAGCATGTTGGTCTTTGTTGTTAACGACATTGGGACACATGGGTATTCGAGTATTGGTCTTATCATCATTTTATACAAATGTTTTTTGACATGTGAAGGGGCTTGATTAAATCTAAAGACCGGCTTTGGTTATGTTGATCTTTTCATTGACGTGAGATGTTGAGTGGAGCAGCCTGTCTATTTCATATCCCAAGATCTTGTTAGGATTTCTAATGGCTACAGGTGTACCTCTGATGGAGATACCCCCTTTATCTTCGATGGTTGATGCAAAACATCCTATCGTGCTAACCAGGACTTTGTCAGGGTTAGTCGTAATTCTCCATTTCTTTTCTCAACTGGATGTTCGACGAAGTTCAACATTAATTTTTTCTATGACTCTTTCATATTTGTATTTTCCTGTTACAGGAGTTGACGAGACAACATGGATAACATCATCTGCAAATTGCGTTATAATTGTATCATTAAACTCTGGTTGAGGAAGATCATTCACATAAATATTGAATAGAATTGGACTAAGACAAGAACCTTGTGGGACACCAGCTGTCGGTATAATAGGCTCTGTTGGCTTGCCATGAAAGGTAGGAAAGATTTTTCTTTGAGTTAAGTTATATATAAATCTGAGATATGTCCAGTTATGGTCAGGTAGGTCAATAAGTTTGTATATAAGACCATCATGCCATAAGCTATCAAAAGCTTTATGAACATCTCTGGTGGCAATTAGGACAAGATTGTCCTGATGTTTCAGACTCGCTACAGTATCATAAATAATATTTATTGCATGATGGGAACCTCTATGTGTCCTAAAGCCAAACTGTTTTTCAGTAAAAAGGTGATTAAACTCCATATAGTAGTTCATTCTGTTGGAAATGATCTTTTCAAGAACTTTCCCAGTGACTTCAAGTAAGGATATAGGTCTATAGTTTCCTGGTTGATGGATGTCTTTATTGGGTTTAGCAAGAAAGATCATCCTAGCAATCTTAAAAACCACTGGAAAATGTCCGGAGGCCAAGATGGCATTGAATATATTAACCAAAGACTGTTTACAATTTCTGGGTAGGAACTTTATTTGTTTCATTGTTATTCCAGAGAGACCAGGGGCTCTATTTCGCATTCTTCCAGTAACTTGACTCTTCTCAAGTAGAGTGATAGGTCTAGTAAGAGGGTGGGCGTCTTCAAGAGTTGATGTATCGATGGAAGGTAGTGGTTGTAGATCAGCTAAGTTCTCATCTCTCCAGTCATTGACCAACTGATAGTGATTATTATTAAATCGACGACTGTTATTGTGGGAGAGAATTTTCTCCCATACATCACCCATCAAATTAGCCTGGTCCTGTGGATCATCAAGTTTAATCTCAACCTCTTCATCATCATCATCAGCGAAGGTATGAATTAGGTAGGTAGGAGCCTTGTGCTATGCACCTGAAAGTTGCCGAATCTTGCTCCAAAATTTTGCAGGTTCTCGTTTATACTGATTAGCTTTTAGAACTAGCAATTTCCATAAGTCACGTTTGTGATGACTAATCATGTTAATTAATTCTTGCCTCAATCTATACAATGTAGCTACTGGTGGTTGCCGCGTTTGAAGATGCCTCCTACATTCTGTTTGATAATTTCTCATACCGTCTCTAATTTCTCTCGTAGGTTTAAATTGTTGATAGATCTTTGTGGAAGCTAATTGGCAAGTTGCATTAGTAGCATCGATTATTCGATTGTGAAGGGACCTGATCGCGTCGTTAATTTCAGTGGAAGGTAGATTTTCCAATGATACAATTTCATCTTCATCCAGAAATGGCCTGAAGGGGTCAAATCCTAGGGTGTTGAGGTTGGGTTTAGGAGGTACAGGTATTCTAAATGGAGAAGTTTGTAGTTGTATTATAACAGGGATATGGTCAGATCCTACGTTTCCACCAGGAGAGATACGACAATGAAAGAGGTCACAGTCTCTGTTTGTCAGGACTATATCTGGTGTCCCTGGATGAGGACCAATATACGATTTAAAGAATGGGCCTTGAAATGACAAGTTTCTGGCTGTCATGATATTAAATAGTTGTTTTCCTTTCAAGACACCCAGTGGATTACCAACTCCACAGTTGAAGAGGGCAGGGTGATGAGCATTAAAATCTCCCGCTAGAATTGTTGGAATATTTCTGCTTAATATCCTATGTAGAGGAATTGACTCTATATATAGTTGTCTCGGGGGGAAAATATCCAGTTCCTATCAATAGTTGGCCATGAGACGTCGTCAGTTCGATTGCAGCTTCAAGAAGGTAATGGTTATTAAAGAAATGTTGAACATTAAGTTGGAAAATTGTAATCCCCATTATTTCTTGCACTTCGCACGTGTACTGTGGTCTGAACGTCTGCAAGTAATGTCTTGTTTGGTATCCACACTATCCCTGCTGGACTCGTCAAGGGAAGGAGGGAAATTCTGAGTAGTTGCTTGTGTATTAAAAGTGTCACCATCTTCACTAGAGTTGGTAATATTAACAGAATCATTAGAGTCATTAGAGTCATCATCAGAAAACTGAGGTGTGATATACTCAGTTTCAGGAAGCAGAGGCTCGTGAGAATTAATGGGAGACTGTGGAGGCTCCAAGGAAAAATATTGTAGGCCAGGTGAATTACCCTGGGAAAGTTCCTGTTCAACAGGATCAGCTGCAATAGCGGAAGAGTAAGCACCAATCTCTGGGGCATGATTAGGGTTAGATATTGACTCATCGGGTTGAGGGGAGTTAACCTGGGTATGCGAGGCGGGTGATCCCTGAACAAGAGATGAATTAGGCTTATTTGTAGAGGTAGAGTAGGGCACATACTTCCTGTTTTGAGAGGGCTGGGCCATAATAACATTAACATTATCTGGGATAGTAATGGGAGTGATCCCATTAGCCATTAACAAATCATTTAAAATATTAGAGCAGAGTTGAATGTCACCACCTGCTATGTCCTTGGCCATCATATGCATTAGTTGAGCTCTCGTCATATCCCCGGCTGAGGATACCTGAGACATGGGAGGTGAAGATGAACCTTGTGGTTGCGTTTGTGTATGTTGTAGGTGAGGGTTAGATTGGGACACTCCAAGAGGGGCAGAATTCCAAACATTGAAACCGGTGGAAGAGACCTGAGGAGCCCCGCTAGATCCAGGCAAAGCTGGGAAGAAAGTCTGGGACATTGTTGGAGGTGCCTTGGGAGTGGTCTTCGAAGAATTGGATAGTTTCTTGACTTCTAGAATTTTCTGTATTACCTTTTTCCTCTCAGGACAGATAGCAGAAACAGCATGGTGTTTTCCATTGCAGAGGACACACTTGGGCTTAGTTTTGTTATGACAATCTTTAAAAGAATGTTGAACAGAGCATATGCTGCAAATCAGTGCTTGTGTACTGCATTTGTTGGTGGTATGACCAAATGCGTAACATTTGAAACATTGTGTAACACTGACAAACCGTTCAAGAGAGATTTGGTCAGGTGTACATCTGGTGCCAAAACATCTGAAACCATTTTGACAAACTAGTTTGGCTCCTTCAGGTGTCTCAAGTATTAACTTTAGTGTTACCTGGTTGTTGCCAGGTTTAGAGAATTTATATGCTTGGACAACCTTAAATTCAGAACTCTCCCTATTAAATTCATCTACAAGTTCCTCCACTGAGCTCTCTCTCATGAAGCTGTAAATTCTGGCCACAAACACAATTCGTTGTGCTTGATAGCTTTCAGGTGCAACTGGGGTAATACCAAAAGTCTTCAATTTTTCCAGAACATCTTGCTTGAGCAGTTGAAGTAACTCTTCTTCAGAAGAGAGAAGTATTGCCCCAGCGTGGGTTTGAAAATCATCCACTGGAGCAACAGTTGAATTCGAACAAATACATTCTAGAATTTCTTTCTTCGACTTTTGATTGTCATCAACACGTAACCTTACTCTTATTCGTGCCATGATGTCCAGGAAGGTACATCTGGCACAGAAGTTGCTTTAACAAAATGGGTCTTTCCTTAGTGTTAGTCCTGACATCCTGTTTCAGCTGACTTATGAAGGTCAGCCCCTAAGATAGCCTGCCCTCGAGTGGTGAGGGGGACACAGGGCCCAAGGCAAAGATCGGCCGGATTTTAAAAAACCACACGGGCTGGTCAAAAATGCCTTGTGTTAACTCGCCAAAAGGCGAAGTTGCCGAAAAAGAAGAAGATAGGAAAGTCAGAAGGATAGCAATGTAAGTAGTGTGTTATTGTGTGGGCCAGTGTAGATGTTTGGGTGAGGGGAGAATGGGGAAGGATGGGGGGGTGGGGAAGAGAGGGGTAACAAGCAAGCAAGTCACCGCTTACACTCTTGATGGGATGGGGCTGAAAGTGACTGCAAGCAAGTTTCCTCTCAGCTCTGGTTGAGAACAACTCAGGATAACCCAAGAAAAATCTCGAGTAACAGTGTCCAGAATTGCTCTGATCGAGAATTACTCAGGATAACCGAAGAGCAGGAACGACGACGTTTTCTCTCCACGGCTGCTGGACGGCGACTCGTCTTTCTAACATCCCTGTGATTCATCTGTATCCTCAATTTCCAACTGTGTCCCCTTGTTGCTGTGTTCCATCTCTGGAGCACTATGTCTCTGTCCACCTTGTCAATTACTCCCAGTATTTTATATGTCGTTATCATGTGCCCCCCTATCTCTCCTGTCCTCCAGTGTCGTCAGGTCGATTTTCCTTAACCTCCTCTCGTAAGACATACCCCTTAGCTCTGGGACTAGTTTTGTTGCAAACCTTTGCACTTTCTCTAGTTTCTTTACGTTCTTGGCTAGATGTGGGTTCCCAATTGGGGCCGCATACTCCAATATGGGCCTAACGTACACTGTGTACAGCATCCAGAACGATTCCTTATTAAGATGACAGAATGCTGTTCTTAGGTTTGTCAGGCGCCCATATGCCGCAGTACTTATTTGGTCGTTGTGCGCCTCAGGAGATGTGCCTGGTGTTATACTCACCCCAAGATCTTTTTTCTTGAGTGAGGTTTGTAGTCTCAGGCCCCCTAGACTGTACTCCGTCTGCGGTCTTCTTTGCCCTTCCCCAATCTTCATGACTTTGCACTTGGTGGGGTTGAACTCCAGGAGCCAATTGCTGGACCAGGCCTGCAGCCTGTCCAGATCCATTTGTAGTTCTTCCTGGTCCTGATCGTGTGTGTGTGTGTGTGTGTGTGTGTGTGTGTGTGTGTGTGTGTGTGTGTGTATTCTTACTGTCCTGTTCCAAATACAACCATGTGAATTAACATGGTAAGCCGTTTTCTTTACCAAATTAGCCTAACGACCTAGCCTGTCTGATAAATTTATGTAATGTTATGCAGATAAGCTCTGTCCAACTTATCTTAGGTAAGCTTACATTTAACGGGTATTGCTTAGTGTGTGTTACAGAGTGTTCAGGCAAATGTATCGAGGCAAATGCAAATATGTAATCGTAGACATATAATGTAGTTTTGAAATGCCGAGAGGCTATTCAACAATGAATATTGCATTGTTACCAAACAGATGGATGGATGGATGTATTCTTAGATATATATGTAATGATCAGATTTTTTTCTCTCTCACCCTCTGTCTTGCTTTTCTACAACATAAATATTTTTTGTGACGCTCTGTGATGATAGAGATGTCTTCTCAAATATATATATATATATATATATATGTCGTGCCGAATAGGCAGAACTTGCGATCTTGGCTTAAATAGCAACGCTCATCTTGCCATATAGGACAAGCGAAAATTTGTGTATGCATTACTTTCGCCAAAATCATTCTGAACCTAACGAAAAAAATATATTTCACTGTGTTTGTTTAGTATTAAATTACTGTAACCAAATCTAAAATATATTTAGATGGGTTAGGTTAAAATAAATTGTTCTTGTTATAATAAGGTTAGGTAAGTTTTCTAAGATTCTTTTGGTGCAAAATTAGAATTTTTTACATTAACATTAATGAAAAAAATATATCTTTAAACGTATAAGAGAAAATTTTAGAAAGGACTTAATTTTAAAAGAGTTCTTGCTAATTGAACAGTTTTACATATTCGGCACGACATATATATATATATATATATATATATATATATATATATATATATATATATATATATATATATATATATATATATATATATATATATATATATACTTGACGTGCTGTTGGAGTGTGAGCAAAGTAACATTTATGAAGGGGTTCAGGGAAACCGGCAGGCCGGACTTGAATCCTGGAGATGGGAAGTACAGTGCCTGCACTCTGAAGGAGGGGTGCTAATGTTGCAGTTTAAAAACTGTAGTGTAAAGCACCCTTCTGGCAAGACAGTGATGGAGTGAATGATGGTGAAAGTTTTTCTTTTTTGGGCCACCCTGCCTTGGTGGGAATCGGCCAGTGTGATAATAAAAATAAATAAATAAATATATATATATAAATACATATACATATAAATAAATATATATATATATATATATATATATATATATATATATATATATATATATGGTAGGTGTGTGTGTGTGTTGTATTGCGTGTGTGTAAGTTAACAGCTGTAGTTTAATTAAGGAGGGTCAGGATGGACTGAGGGTGATATAGTTGATCAAGCAGTGACCTGGACGGCGGAGTCTGTAATATTATCTCACTGACGTTCACCAAGTGTCAGAGGTTACGTGAGTTCACCGTCAGGATCAAGCAGGGAGATGTCAGAGTTCGTGAAGGAAGGTGTCAGTGGTCATGTGTGAGATGCAATATACGCAAGAAGTATGGTGTCGGGAGTCGCTACACCTTGTTGTGCTCCTTTGCTTGACAAATCGTGGAAACACTGTATCTGCTGTAGCATTCTAGGAATACGTGTTTATCAGGTATGAAAATAATTAAAGGAAATATATTAATGCAGACTGGTTAACACTGATCTCAAAGTGAAGACTATATTGAGGACGTTCCTGAACCAAGAACGCGACAAACACGAAGCAAGGAAGTGTGAAAGGAAAAGAAAGACGTAAATATAAATATTGAAAGAATTTTTTATATTTCCAAGGATAAAGTTTGCCTGTTGGTGGAAGGTGTTATTCTCGAAGCCTAAACAACATAACACATCATAATTTATACCCCGAAAAGATTATATAGTGCAGGCGGAGAGTGAAGGTTATGGATCTGTTTGCTGATAAAGTGGATAATATTCTGGGGGTGTGGTCCACGATACCCAGCATATGGCGTGATCAAAATAATTATAATAAGTAATAGGATAGGGTAAAATTTGGAGAAGCTATTTGTGTAGTTTTTTGTACATTACTGAGTTTGCGAAGGTCGAATAAAAACTTTTGTAGATATTGTCTACTGATTCGTGGCCTCCAGGACCAGATCATACCTACGCTTGAAACTGTGTAGGGTGTTAGCCTCATCCATCTCTTCATCTATATCTAGTGTATTTCATTTATTCACCATCCTGCGAGTGAACAAATATTGCCTAATTTTTCCTAATTACTCTATATCTTAAGCTCCTATCTACGTTCCCTGGCTCCCTCTCCTGGCATCTCGAATAACCTGTCTATATATGCTCTATTAAACCCTCTGAGAAATATGTCATGATCATAATTTTCCCTGTGATTCTCTCTGTCACTATTAGTCGCTACTCGTAATGTGTCCTCAGTCAGTCCTGGTACGAATTTCGTTGCGAATCTTTGTGTTTTATTTGTTTTTAGTAAGTGATTGACCAGTTTCGTGCTTCATGCTGGTATGATAAAGTCAAAGGTTTGCCCGAAGTACATATTGCACTGTGTAATTTATTTATTTATTTCAGCATGATACACAGAAGTACAAAGAAATACAGTGGTTAAGTGTAACATGTCAAAGCCCCTTGTATGCAGAGCATTATGGGCAGGTTTAAAATTAACTTAAGATTAACTAAGCAATGATATATTCAGTGGTAAACATTATTGTAAACAGATAACAATTAAGCACAAATGAGTATTTCAAAGACAGGTCATATGGTCATTTACTGTGTTGCTGAGCATTCAGTAGAATGGAGTATTCTGTTAGGTAATGTAATTAAAAATAACAAAGTTGGATTGGGTCACAGGTTAAACATTTATGAGATACAATTATTCAGTATTTATTTAGTTGTTGGTGAGTAAGTGATTTTTAAGAAGAGACTTGAATTGATAAACAGACAGTGTTTCTTTTATATTCACTGGTAATGAATTCCAGATTTTTGGGCCTTTTATGTGCATTGAGTTTTTGCATAGTGTGAGATGGACACGAGGAACATCAAAGAGTGATCTGTGCCTTGTGTTATGGTCATGTGTTCTGTTGAGGTTGGCGAGGAGACGTTCGAGGGGAGGGTTTATATCCGAGTTAAGTGTTCTATGTATGTAGTAGGTACAATAATAAGTATGGATGTTTTGTATGGTGAGTAGGTTTAGAGTTTTGAATATTGGTGGAGTGTGCTGCCTGTAGTGGGAATTTGTTATCATTCTGACTGCAGCCTTTTGTTGGGTAATTAATGGTCTGAGATGGTTTATTGTTGTTGAGTCCCATGCACAAATTCCATAGGTGAGATAGGGGTAAATAAGTAAGTGATATAGGGCCAGGAGGGCTGACTGTGGAACATAGTACCGTATCTTCGATAGTATGCCTACGGTCTTGGAAATTTTCTTGGAAATTTGTTGCATATGTGTTTGAAATTTGAGTCTATTATCAAGGTGGATTCCTAAGAATTTTCCATCTTTGAGCTTTGTGATCGGTGATCCGTTTATCATTATGTTAAGAGGGACATCTGTAGCTCTGTTACCAAACTGAATGAAGTAGGTTTTGTCAATGTTCAGTGTAAGTTTGTTAGTCCTCATCCAGGTAGATATTTTCTGTAATTCGGTATTCACAGTACTGGCTAGCGTGACTGGGCTCGGGTGAGAGAAGACGTATGTAGTGTCATCTGCAAATAGTGTGGGCTTGAGTAGTTGCGATACATTTGGTAGGTTATTTATGTAAACGAGAAAGAGAAGAGGGCCAAGGACACTTCCCTGTGGGACACCAACTGTAATTGGCTGTGCGGAAGAGTTTGCCCCATTTGTGAACACATATTGGCTTCTGTTGCTGAGGCAAGACTTTAGGCAGTTGAGGGAGTGCCCTCTTATACCATAGTGTGACAATTTTATGTGCAGCAAATCATGGTCATCTGTATCAAAAGCTTTACGTAAATCAGTGAAGATCCACAATGGGACTTCTTTTTTCTCTAGTGCAGTGTATATTTGTTCTAGCATGTGTATAATAGCATCATCCGTATTTTTATTAGGCCTGAACCCAAACTGACAAGGGTTGAATATGTTGTGGGAGAGGAGGTAGGAATAGATTCGCTTATGAATTAATTTTTCGAAGATTTTAGAGAGAGGGTGTAAGTTGGATAATAAATTACTACTTGTTTAGATTTCTGAAATTATTTCTCAGGTTATCTAATTTTGCAAATACTTCTGAAGTTTCACGATTTTTATTTACTTCTCTTGATAAGTTTCGCTGCAGCATCTCTCCTCCCAAGTTGTAGTCAGTGTGTATGTGTGTGTGTGTGTGTGTGTGTGTGTGTGTGTGTGTGTGTGTGTGTGTGTGGAAACATGTACGTGTATGCTATCCTAATTGTATATGAGTCTATTCATAGTTCACTGCACCTCTTTTGAGACTTATCAGCCAGCAAAAGCCTGATCATAACGGCTCATAAAAAGTGTGTAGTTTTTTCATCCACTTCCTCTAGTACGTACCACTTATCACTCTCAAACTTCAAAAACATTTCGTAATATTCGTCTGGCTCATCTGGGTTGCCTGATAGATCTCATGAAAAGCCATTTTGGTGACCCAATTTCCTCCAGTTTTCAGACTTTTTGCCTATTTTTGTGAGAAACGTAATAGTTTTGACTTGTCAAATGTAGACCAGAAATATATTTACTCAATTTTTTTTTTAAATATGAAGTAAGTATTCATAGAAACGGCCGTATATATATATATATATATATATATATATATATATATATATATATATATATATATATATATATATATATATATATATTATATATATATTTTTTTTTTCAACAAGTCGGCCGTTTCCCACCGAGGCAGGGTGACCCAAAAAAAAGAAAGAAAATCCCCATAAAGAAAATACTTTCATCATCATTCAACACTTTCACCACACTCGCACATTATCACTGTTTTTGCAGAGGTGCTCAGAATACAACAGTTTAGAAGCATATACGTATAAAGATACACAACATATCCCTCCAAACTGCCAATATCCCAAACCCCTCCTTTAAAGTGCAGGCATTGTACTTCCCATTTCCAGGACTCAAGTCCGACTATATGAAAATAACCGGTTTCCCTGAATCCCTTCACTAAATATTACCCTGCTCACACTCCAACAGATCGTCAGGTCCCAAGTACCATTCGTCTCCATTCACTCCTATCTAACACGCTCACGCACGCTTGCTGGAAGTCCAAGTCCCTCACCCACAAAACCTCCCTTACCCCCTCTCTCCAACCCTTTCGAGGACGACCCCTACCCCGCCTTCCTTCCACTATAGATTTATATGCTTTCCATGTCATTCTACTTTGATCCATTCTCTCTAAATGACCAAACCACCTCAACAACCCCTCTTCTGCCCTCTGACTAATACTTTTATTAACTCCACACCTTCTACTAATTTCCACACTCCGAATTTTCTGCATAATATTTACACCACACATTGCCCTTAAACAGGACATCTCCACTGCCTCCAACCGTCTCCTCGCTGCTGCATTTACCACCCAAGCTTCACACCCATATAAGAGTGTTGGTACTACTATACTTTCATACATTCCCTTCTTTGCCTCCATAGATAACGTTTTTTGACTCCACATATACCTCAACGCACCACTCACCTTTTTTCCCTCATCAATTCTATGATTAACCTCATCCTTCATAAATCCATCCGCCGACACGTCAACTCCCAAGTATCTGAAAACATTCACTTCTTCCATACTCCTCCTCCCCAATTTGATATCCAATTTTTCTTTATCTAAATCATTTGACACCCTCATCACCTTACTCTTTTCTATGTTCACTTTCAACTTTCTACCTTTACACACATTCCCAAACTCATCCACTAACCTTTGCAATTTTTCTTTAGAATCTCCCATAAGCACAGTATCATCAGCAAAAAGTAACTGTGTCAATTCCCATTTTGAATTTGATTCCCCAAAATTTAATCCCACCCCTCTCCCGAACACTCTAGCATTTACTTCCTTTACAACCCCATCTATAAATATATTAAACAACCATGGTGACATTACACATCCCTGTCTAAGACCTACTTTTACCGGGAAGTAGTCTCCCTCTCTTCTACACACCCTAACCTGAGCCTCACTATCCTCATAAAAACTCTTTACAGCATTTAACAACTTACCACCTATTCCATATACTTGCAACATCTGCCACATTGCTCCTCTATCCACTCTATCATATGCCTTTTCTAAATCCATAAATGCAATAAAAACTTCCCTACCTTTATCTAAATACTGTTCACATATATGCTTCAATGTAAACACTTGATCTACACATCCCCTACCCACTCTGAAACCTCCTTGCTCATCCGCAATCCTACATTCTGTCTTACCTCTAATTCTTTCAATTATAACCCTACCGTACACTTTTCCTGGTATACTCAGTAAGCTTATTCCTCTATAATTTTTACAGTCTCTTTTGTCCCCTTTCCCTTTATATAAAGGGACTATACATGCTCTCCGCCAATCCCTAGGTACCTTCCCCTCTTTCATACATTTATTAAACAAAAGTACCAACCACTCCAACACTATATCCCCCCCTGCTTTTAACATTTCTGTCATGATCCCATCAGTTCCAGCTGCTTTATCCCCTTTCATTTTACGTAATGCCTCACGTACCTCCCCCACACTTACATTCTGCTCTTCTTCACTCCTAAAAGATGGTACACCTCCCTGACCAGTGCAAGAAATTACTGCCTCTGTTTCTTCCTTAACATTTAAAAGTTCCTCAAAATATTCTCGCCATCTACCTAATACCCCCATCTTTCCATCTACTAACTGCCCTACTCTGTTTTTAACTGACAAATTCATTTGTTCCCTAGGCTTTCTTAACTTGTTTAACTCACTCCAAATTTTTTTCTTATTTTCATTAAAATTTCTTGACAGTGCCTCTCCCACTCTATCATCTGCTCTCCTTTTGCACTCTCTCACCACTCTCTTTACCTTTCTTTTACTCTCCATATACTCTGCTCTTCTTATAACACTTCTGCTTTGTAAAAACCTCTCATAAGCTACCTTTTTCTCTTTTATCACACCCTTTACTTCATCATTCCACCAATCACTCCTCTATATATATATATATATATATATATATATATATATATATATATATATATATATATATATATATATATATATGTCGTGCCGAATATGTAAAACTGGTCAATTAGCAAGAACTCATTTAAAATTAAGTCCTTTCTAAAATTTTCTCTTATACGTTTAAAGATATATTTTTTTCATTAATGTTAATGTACAAATTTTAATTCTGCTCCAAAAGAATCTTAGAAAACTTACCTAACCTTATTATAACAAGAACAATTTATTTTAGCCTAATCCAACTAAATATATTTTAGATTTGTTAACAATAATTTAATACTAAACAAACACAGTGAAATATATTTTTTTCGTTAGGTTCAGAATGATTTTTGCGAGATGAGCGTTGCTATTTAAGCCATATATATATATATATATATATATATATATATATATATATATATATATATATATATATATATATATATATATATATATATATATATATGTGTGTGTGTGTGTGTGTGTGTGTGTGTGTGTCGTGCCGAATAGGCAGAACTTGCCATCTTGGCTTAAATAGCAACGCTCATCTTGCCATATAGGACAAGCGAATATTTGTGTATGCAATAGTTTCGCCAAAATCATTCTGAACCTAACGAAAAAATTAGATTTCACTGTGTTTGTTTAGTATTAAATTATTGTAAACAAATCTAAAATATATTTAGTTGGGTTAGGCTAAAATAAATTGTTCTTGTTATAATAAGGTTAGGTAAGTTTTCTAAGTTCTTTTTGGTGCAAAATTATAAATTTTTACATCAACATTAATGAAAAAAATATATATTTAAACGTATAAGAGAAAATTTTAGAAAGGAATTAATTTTAAATGAGTACTTGCTAATTGATCAATTTTACATATTCGGCACGACATATATATATATATATATATATATATATATATATATATATATATATATATATATATATATATAATATATATATATATATATATATATATATATATATAAATATATATATATATATATATATATATATATATATATATATATATATATATATACAAGGAATTCGCGAGAGCAGGCGAAATATACAACAAAGACTGATCTTTGGCTGAAGGAGACTCGAACCTACGAACCTTAGGACAAGGTACGCAGTGCTTTACCAATCTACCCACAATGGACAATACCTTGGCGTGTAGCTTGCGCTACACGTTTGATCCAAGGCAGCCAGCTTTCAGGGAGAAGGCTTACAGCTTTTCATCTCATCCCCTGCATGCATCAGCCTTACTAGAGATTTTAACAATGCGAATTCCTTGCATTGTTGTCCAGTGTGGGTAGATTGGTAAAGCACTGCGTACCTTGTGCTAAGGTTCGTAGGTTCGAGTCTCCTTCAGCCATATATATATATATATATATATATATATATATATATATATATATATATATATACATATATATATAGATATATTCTAATAACTCAACATAAACAAAAAAGAAGTTGAAACAAAAATATTTTAAGTGAATGTCTTCTGTTACACGGAATTCACTGGACGATCTACCCAGTCAGTACATCAGCGGGAAATTAGTAAAGTAAGACACATCTAACTTATTATAAATGACATACCTTTATAACTTATTATAAAGGCATGGTTAGTATTTTTTATTTGAACGGACACTGAGGAAAGTACTTCAAATCCCCCTGTTTTAATTAAACTAAGCTCTCAATTTGAACAAAAATAATCTTCTCACGTTTTCTCCATGGATTTTTTTTTAATCATTTTGTTCCACCATGGATATGAGTTGCCCATCAACAAATGGGGTAGTTCCCACACCCGCCCAGGGTGGCAACCCAGTGGCTCATCTAGGTCTTCAGCTATGTTCTCTGGCGAGAGTGTGTATTCACCTAAATACGCTCACCTATTTGTGGTTGCAGGTGTCGGGTCTCAGCTCCTGGCCCCGCTTTGCTGCACTAGCAGTATCATACCTCATCTTAAAACAAATTATGAATCCCCCGAGCCCATGGAAGAGGAGATCTGCAGGTGTGTATAAGGTGGGTAATGGGCGATGTGTACACTTAAGAGTTGTGAGTAAATAAATAAATATATAACAGCGGCCACCAGAATATTAAACAGGTTGTTATAAACTGAGCAACAGTTTGCATCTAATAATAAAAGTCTTTAAATGATTTAATGAAAATTAAATTTCCTTGAATTATTTAATACATGAATGAAACTTTTTTGATTCTACAGTTTGTCATGTTGAGACATTAAAAACTGACACACATCCAGAAATTATACATTTGTTTTGTGTCGAGTTTACCTCTGGGTTAGTGTAAACTTGTTTGCTCCCAGAGACAGATAACTGAGAAGCAGCAAACTCAGAGCTTGACGGTCAGTTTGTGTTACCAATTCCTTATTGGTAATTCAGATTAACCTTCCGGTACCTGGGAGGAGCTGGCCACTTTCCCTTACACTATACCTTCACTAAGCTTATACTGCGCTAACACTTTCGTCTTAAGTGACCTTAATGCTGACGCCATCAATCGATTACCCCCTGACTTAACTAAAGACTATCATCCATTCCCCAAACTGAGCAAGCGATGAAGACGACAGGTCACACTTCTCACTGGAATTGAGCATAACTTACCCAAACAACATCACGTGTGCAAAGGTCGATCAAGGAGAACAGGGAACAAACTCTCCCCCATCACTGTTGGGAACGGGTCACCGTTCCAGTAGGTCGGCTGTTGCTGGATACAAGAGTGTTGTCTCCAACTGTGTTTTCCATGACAGCTTAACTGATGCTTTTGATAAATGGATAGGATAGCGCAGACAAAAAGACTTAAGCAATACCTAAAGAAAGAAGCTGAGTTCACCAAGCTGCTTAAAGTTTGGATAAGTCTTGAAATATGGCTGGAAGTTGGTGAGAGAGAAAAAAAAGTTTCCTTCAGAGTTGGACTAGAACGAAGTCTTCTCCAGGGCTGGACTGTAAAAAAAAAAAAATCTGCAAGACTGCAGATCAGAAAGGTTTTTCCTGGGCTGCAAACTTGAACAAATCTTCTCCACAGCTGTGAAATAGAGCAAAGCGTTATCAGGAGCACTGAAATAGAACAAAGCCTTCTACAGAGCTGCGGGCTGGAAAAAAACTTTCTCCAGAGCTGCAGACTGGAACAACACCTCCAGAGTTGCGGAGTAGAACAAAGTCTTCTCCAGAGATGCTGAGTGGGACAAAGCCTTCTCCAGAACTGTGAACTGGAACAAAGCCTTCTAAAAAACTGTGGACTGGAACAAAACCTTTTCTAGAGCTACCAACTGTTAAAAACGCCTTCCTCAGACTATTGAATTGGAACAAAGCATTTTCAAGAGCTGTGGACTAGAACAAAGTCTTCTGTACAGCTGTGAACTGGAACAAAGCTTTCTCCAGAGCGGTGGACTGGAACACAGCCTTCTCCACAGCTGCAAACTGGAATGAAGCTTCCACCAAACCTGTGAGCTATAAAATTCCTCAATGAATGTAGCGTATTTTGTAATTCAAAATTATATAAATTACTGCTCAGTTAAAATTGGTTATTGTCTTGTGATTCTATCCGGTGATTAAGCAAATCACTGTTATTTCTTATGTTGCCAGATAATCTTAACTAAATAATGTCGCAAAAGTAATATTACGTAATATTACCGTTTGCAAAATATACAGAATATCTGGCATCTTGCTGCCCACTGCCGCCTACAGTCAACTAATTCTATAGAGTTATTGTTTATTTTTGCATCTAACACAGGACATAGGAAGAGACAATATGATTCGTTTAACCCACTAATTGGTACATTAATGCTTCTGTAGTTGCATTAATAGCAGCAATATTGAAAAACGTACGTAAAGGTAATAGTACCAGCAGCAATTGTATTAGTGGTCGCAAATACAAGGGCAGGATTTAAAGCTAATACAGCGCGAGCTTATATTGCGACATTGTGTCGCTTTATATCAAGTTTTATCAAGAAATAATGCGAAGGAAAATGCAACATGTTTTCATATACAAAAGAGGATGAGGTGAAACATGTTGTATATGTTAAAGGCTTCCTAATTTAATTCTATGGTATTTTGTGTACTCAGCGGAGCCGCTTCTAAACAAAACTAAGCACCTGTACTAAAAGAAGGATCAGCAGCAATGTCGTAAACATAAATATCCTCTGTTATTTACCTTCTCCTTGTATATACTCTCTCTCTCCCTCTCTTTCTTTATGTATATATATATATATAGTGGTACCAACACTCTTATATGGGTGTGAAGCTTGGGTTGTAAATGCTGCAGCGAGGAGACGGTTGGAGGCAGTGGAGATGTCCTGTCTAAGGGCAATGTGTTGTGTAAATATTATGCAGAAAATTCAGATTGTGGAAATTAGGAGAAGGTGTGGAGTTAATAAAAATATTAGTCAGAGGGCTGAAGAGGGGTTGTTGAGGTGGTTTGGTCATTTAGAGAGAATGGATCAAAGTAGAATGACATGGAGAGCGTATAAATCTGTAAGGGAAGGAAGGGGTTGGAGGGAGGGGGTAAAGAAGATTCTGTGGGCGAGGGGCTTGGACTTCCAGAAGCGGGCACGAGCGTGATAGATAGGAGTGAATGGAGACGAATGGTATTTGGGACCTGACGATCTGTTGGAGTGTGAGCAGGGTAATATTTAGTGAAGGGATTCAGGGAAACCGTTTATTTTCATATAGCCGGACTTGAGTCCTGGAAATGGGAAGCACAATGCCTGCACTTTAAAGGAGGGGTTTGAGATATTGGCAGTTTGGAGGGATATGTTGTGTATCTTTATACGTATATGCTTGTAAACTGTTGTATTCTGAGCACCCTGCCTCGGTGGGAGACGGCCGACTTGTTAAATATATATATATATATATATATATATATATATATATATATATATATATATATATATCTCTATATATATATATATATATAGATATATATATATATATATACAATAAGATCACAGTAAACAGGTGATTTTAAAATATGCAAAACAACCACTGTGAGAGAGAAGCGAAATTCCAAGCGTTTCGTGACTACTCACATTGTCAAGGAACTATCTTGACAATATGAGTAGTCACGAAAGCGCTTGGAATTTCACTACTCTTTCACAGTGGTTGTTTTGCGCATATATATATATATATATATATATATATATATATATATATATATATATATATATATATATATATATATATATATATATATATATATATAATCTATCTTTCTATCTCTCTAAAATATTCGGGCATTAATATTATTTTGAAATTCAGTGCAATTCAGTGACACGACACAATAGTGTGGATTCCATGGACGCGGTGACACAGATTTGCGTAACGATCTTTTCAGAGTTATGAAGCCCCGAAATAATTTTTTTTTCCTGGTGCAACTTGTTTCAAAGCAATGCCAGCCTTTTGAAACAATTTGACATACATTTTCCGGATAATGGATTCTACTAGCCATGGTCCTGGGACATACATGGCAATGCGTAGTAGAGCAGGTACTATGTTGCATGTTGCCACTTGCACCCCTAACATTGCTTTCAGAACTGCACTGTACGTTAGATTTTCTAGGGTCATGAATTAGTTGTTTTATTGGCAGATATAGTGTTGTAGCTGGCAGACTACATTAAGTGGAAACACTAATCACAAGTCTATTACATTTGTGGTAGTTATAGACAGTGCCTTTCATTCACGTCTATTTTACCAGTTCAGTGACCATGCTCGTCTTTCAAATATTGTATGGTATTTTTTAGCCGTGTTTCAGGTTAGCTTTGTGCCTCAGCCATCTGGAAAGATGTAAAGATAGTCAGACTGTAGCTAATCCTAAGCACATAGCCTCAGAGTGGAGTGTAAGGTCGCTTGACATACACTTTTTCTGTGTTCTTTCATGTAAACTCTCTCTCTCTCTCTCTCTCTCTCTCTCTCTCTCTCACTCTCTCTCTCTCTCTCTCTCTCTCTCTCTCTCTCTCTCTCTCTCTCTCTCTCTCTCTCTCTCTCACTCTCTCTTTCCAAGTGTTCCTCGTCTCCCCCAGTGTGTCATCAGAGCAGGGAATGCACCATATAAACCTGGTTTATCTTCAGAAGCGGAGAAAGTTAAGTTAGTAAAGTCAATAAAGTTGTGGATAATGGCCACATGAAAACGTCTACTGTTTATGCATCGCAGCTGAAGAAGCAGAGACGAGTTTTATCTAGTGGACAAATTAGCCAAAGAGGATTTGCGCTGTAATTGGCAAGGCTTTAAGAAGGCGACCGTGAGGGTAGGAAAGCTGACGTTGTTTTGTTGCTGGATCTGCAAGGAATAGAAGCTGGTCAATAAATCTGGTTTGTAGGACATATCTTGTTGTCTCTCTCGGGACGTCTGCTGATCTAAGGTACTGAATCATGTTTCTGTTATATCACACACACAAAAAAATAAATAAGTAGCGATCCGATCCCCATATATGATATCCTCATTACGTGAATGTCAACATAAGTATAGTAGCTGAATTTCATCTCAGTATAAATATCTAAGAGTTATATATATATATATATATATATATATATATATATATATATATATATATATATATATATATATATATATCAAGCCTCCCCGAGCCGTTCCCAAGTGGCCCACGGTTCGGGAATCAAAACTCTCAAGAGACTAAGAGCGCATAGTACATCACTAACAAAGAAGTGTAACACCTCTAACTTAATTTCATTTAAAAAGGTGTGTGTTTTTGCTTCCTATGATAATTTGAGAATGGTTCTTCTGATCAGACTCAAGTTTTCAAAGCTGGTGTATCCTACATAAAAGAAAGACTATCTAAATATATATTTTCATGCAGCAATTATTTATTCCTTGCCAAGATTGAGATGAAATCATGAATTAATCAAAAGATCTCCCCTTTCCTCTTTCATTTCTCAACAACAATAAAAGAGTCAAATATACATGCTTCACGGTGGATTGCAAGACTCTTTTTATTCTTTTTAAGAAGAAAAAGGACCATTCACTCTTATAATTGCTGACTACCAGTTGAAAATACTGTATAGTGAGGCTCGATGATTCGAGGGCATTAAAGCTTATAAGGGCCTAAGACTTCAACCTTTCTCTAATAAATAATAAGGCCTCTTGAGGAGGTAAATCTCCAGGTTTCTGTTACAGTTACTGTACTTCTCGGGTTCATTGAAGTACTGAGAGATGGGGTTGATGTGATACAAGAGGATACCTCTCTCGTATTCCTCAGCGACCAAAATACGTTTAGTTTTATACATGTGAGCAGCATTAAGAGTCCTGTAAACTTGCTCTTAGTAGCATTCATATTTCCCATTGGTTTGGTAGTGTGACCACTGAGCGGACCAGCAGCTCAGCATATGCTACCCTGGGTTAACATTCATTTACCAGCTGACCTTCCACCTGGCTCTGGCTTCCTTCTTCCTACTCCTTGTCTAGTTGAACAGAACCTAATAAACCTCTGCAGTCAGCCGCGTTTTTCGTACACCTCCTCTGCTACTATGAACATCATCTTGCAGCTTGGACAAAATCGATTGTCATGGCATAAGAGTTACCCAAGTAACCCACACTCTGAAGACAAAAATTTATGACGACAATTTGGGCCGACTTAGGCCATTAATCTTTACCGCACTTCTGGTTTATTGGGTGGTTTACAATCATCTCCACGAGGGTGATTAAGGTGGCCTGTCACCTGTAAACCACAACTTAAGGATTCATTATTACCTAATAAAAACAACCTTTAAGTGTGAACGTGTGTGGCCATCACTAGAGGATATATAGATAATGGTTCCACTATCTACTAAGCATTGTGTGCCGTGGTGGACGGCATTGTGTGGTGGGCAAAGAATTCTTAGTTTGGAGATTAGAAGGAGGTGCGGAATTACTAAAAGTATAATCCATAGGGGTGAGGGAGATTTAGTGAGGTGGTTTGGATCTTTACAGAGGATGGAGTAAAATAAGGAGACTTGGAGGGTGTATAAATCTATAGTGGAGGGAAGGATGGGTGGGGGGTTGTCGTACGAAAGATTGGAATAAAAGGGTAAAGGAGGCTTTGTTCGTGAAGGGTTTGGATACTCAGGAAACGGATGTGAGTGTGCTAGAAAGGAATGGATACATGTGATTTTTATGACTTGACGAGTTGTTGAAGTGTGAGCAAGAACAATTTATGAAGAGATACAAGGAAAGCGGCTAGCTGGACTTGAGTCCTGGAGGTGAGAAATAGAATGCCCGCATCTGAACTGTAATGAAGGCTAACCTCTGGCAAGAAAGTGATGGAGTGGGTGGTGGTAAATGTATTTCTTCTTTTTCGGGTAACCCTACATCAGTTGGAGATGGCCAGTATGTTCATTTAAAGAAAGAACATAATAGACACAAACACAGCAACCTCTTAAAGAGAAAATGATGTTGCTCTAAGCCTTTCGTGTTGCGTTTACAAACTCTTCTTCAGGAGCAATGCAATGAAAAGACTAGAACTCAGGAGAGCCCAAGAAGGTGTGTCATGAGGAACGGTTCAGTTATGAAAGACCGCAATCACGAGACAGAAACCCCAGCCAGTGCCAAATATCAAGAAAAGTAATTTATGTTAAGATAAAAATAAGAGCCAAAACTACAAGCCTCTGCAAACATGTTGATTAATGGTAATATATAACCCATATAAAGGGATCCTTACTGCGAATTATTCAGTATTATGAAGAAGGCGTTTATTTATATAACGTATAACAGACATTTTGATGTGTTAGTTTAATGGTTGGCATCCCGGTCTTAATTTAGTCTTCCTTTATCATCGTAGTCTCGTTTTTGTTGTCTTTTTGGTGGATTTCACATTCACTTGAGATTAAGAATGAATTAAAAATATAAACTGTCTTAAAGTTAAAACTAAAGTAACTGTAGTTTTTAGCACAATTAACTGAGAAAGCAATTCCAAGTTTAGTACTGCGAATATATGAGCTGTTGTAGTTATGCAGGAATATTACAAAATTCCAGTAACATATTGGTAACCGCAGAGCGATAATTGAAACACGACTAGAGTGTCTATTGTTTCTTCATCATCATAATTTCTGGAGCTTTCAGGACATGTAATTGGTAAAATAATTACAATTCTGGCAGATATACCAGCAATGGGAAATCCTCAGAACATTGTGGTATTCGAAAAACGTTACCAGAAGCACGGTAAAATTGCCTATTGATGATTACTGACAGGATATATGGCTTATATATCAAAGTTAACGACGAGGTTTGTAAGACATATGAGCTTGGCTGTCGTTTTCATCCTTACTTATAATATACTCCGTGACATCTGGCATTTTAGGTCACAACTGGCTGGAACCTCTAGCTACTGACCGGTTTTTTTCTGGCTGGACGGTGCCACATGACACACCTGCTTCGGCTCTCCTAAATTCCATTCTTCTCATTGCATTCTTCCTAGAGCAATCATTCTCCACCTCTTAGTACTGTGTGCATTGTTGATTATGTATATATATAAACAGAAGAGTGGGCGAGGTTCTCGAACCGCGGTGTGTAATTTGACAGTCCGATGTTCTACTGTCTAGACTAACCCAGACCTCTAATAGAAAGAAATCGAAACTAATACTTACTGTATTACTTACATTCCATCAGAGGCACCAACTGTAACCGAACTGAACTCCTTCCCTCGGCCCAGGAGCTTTAACAGTAGAACTATTCTCAAACCCTTCAATGCCATATCGTCCATGAACTCAAATTAAGTTGTAATAAACAACTGTCGATGAATAAAGAGAAGATTGGACGAGGGGGTATAACCGTGGTCTCTAAATTGACAGTCCGAAACTCTACCGTCTAGACTAACCCGGACCTCTAATAGAACAGTTGTTTATTACAATTTAATTTGAGTTCATAGACGATGTGGCCTTGAGGAGTTAAGAATAGATCTACTGTTAAAGTTCCTGGGCCGAGAGAAGATGTTCAGTTGGGTTACGGTTGGTGCCTCTGACGGAATATAATACACAGAGTCATTAAGCAATGATTTAAAGACTAAAATAAGTCGAGAAAGGAGGTATTATGAACTAACAATGACAAAATATAATACTTTTGATATAAGACAAGTTATGATTTATGAAACGAAATTTTTGTCTATCCCAAGAAGAAATACCGTCATCAGGCGATCCAGACAGGTGCCCCCGTGTTGCAATACCCCAGTCCCCTTTGCCTTAGTGCATACAATAGCTACAGTGCAGAGTGCACCTTGAGTTTCAGTTGCAGTTAGCTATTATCAGTGTAGGTAATATCACTAAATTCTCAAGCATATAATCAGTGTTAGACTCTCTCTTGTAGATCTGGCAGAACACTTAAGTTCACTGTTTATGGTAAGCTATTTAATGTATGTCTATGTATACATTCCTATTCGTATAAGATCATCTGCTTAAAACATAGGAATACGAGATCATCTGAACAAATTAAATGTGTGTAAGATCACCTGCTTAAGCCATACGAGCAGATCACCTGTTTAAACCACAGGAGCGAAAGGAAGATATTGCTTAGTCTTCTTGATTTGTTTTGATATTTCTCTGGTATATATCGTGCAGCATCACAATGTTTTCATTGGTACAGCGTGTGAAACAGCAGTTGTAAATATGGGGCAGCATAACTGTGTGAGATATGGTCTGCTGACCGTATCTCACACGTTTCTTAAAATAAAGGTTCTGAACTGTACATAAGTGACTTTTTCCCCAGTATAACAGTGTGTTTACTGGCACAACAATTGATACAGTTGTTGTATGTATTAAACAGAATCACAGCGTCTTTGCTTGCACAGCATGTGATACTGCAGTTCAATATATCAGGCAGCATCTCTGTGTCTAATACAGCAGTTGTTTATATCAGATAATATCACAGCGTGTTCACTGGCACAGACTGTGGTCCAAGTGTACGAGGAGATTAATCCAGCAGAAGTGAACAAACTGAGGCTGCTTCCCTAATGAATATCCAGGTTTATTTCGAATTATATTTAAAGTTATATTGAAATTAAGTTTAACCTAGTTTTCTCTTCATTAGTTTTCTCTTCATTCACGCTAGTGTTTTTTCAAATAGTTCTTACATAATCTTCCGTCTCATAAACGCTAGAAATGAACAGGACAGCGAGCCCTTTTCTCTTCAGCAAGGAGTTAATTTCATTAAAAGGGGAACTATCCCCGCTAATGAGACCGGAAGAAGAGGGAAGGGTGAGTGCTATTCAGGTTAGATCCGAAAAAGGGGAGGAGAGGTACAATTTCTCTGATCAGCGTCCTTCACCAACTGCATATAGGATTAGTTACTTTCAATTGTTTTAAATATTTGCACTTCGTGTAACTTGTGTATGTCGTCCATATTACAATGTTTCAGCTTTTAATTTCTTAATTGTGTTTCTTTATAACTAGACTTAGATTGTTTACTTGTTTCACGAAAACATAAAATACATTTTAAAATACTCTTATAAATATTAGATAGAGTTTTTAGATATTTACATAACTGCCTTTGCATGTAGTGACTTGTTTTACATCCATGCCTCTGTTTTTCTACATCCATGCCTCTGTTTTTCTACATCCATGCCTCTTTTTTCCTACATCCATGCCTCTGTTTTTCTACATCCATGCCTCTGTTTTTCTACATCCATGCCTCTGTTTTTCTACATCCACGCAAATTCCTGAACAGGAGTGTGCATAGACGTAGGTCCAACCCTGTACTGGTTAATTCTACATCCGTTCCCTAGTTTGTTTCACTTTCATTCCTACCTTTGTCCAGGTTAGTTTTATAGCTATGCCTCTCCATGTCTTGGTTATTCTACAGCCATACCTATTCATGTCTTGGTTTCATGGGTCGGGGAACTGGGGTAAATTACCCCAAATGGGGTAAAAATGAAAATCTCGGGAGTAATGAAGGCTCAATAAATATATATATATAAATTGCACAAAAAATTATTATTTAATAATCTAGGCAAATTACGAAAGTTATATTTTTTTCAAACAAATAAATAATTTGTAGTTTCTTAATAAAATTAAAAATCTAATTTGTATGGACCATTTCTTAATTTGGCAATAATGTAAAACGGGTATGAACTGCAGCGGCTGGCAACACCGCGAGTGTCAGCAGTGACTCGGGAGCCGGTACGATAACTACATATCTCATTGTTGACACACCATCACCTAACTTTTGGCCTGGTGTCTTATCTCACTATCAATAATTGTCTGCTTGCACTCAATAGAAGTTAATTGTTTATGTTAATACGTTTAAGACTTTCGATGACCAATGAGATGTTTATTAAATTTGTCTGTTGCTATTTTTTATTTTATGCAGTTTATTTTTTATTTTATTTTTTTAATTTTGTATTTTGTTTCTAAAATTGCTTTATCGCATATAATACATACTTTGTATGACTATTCTCCATACAAATGGATTCAATAAACTATTTTGAATTTGAATGCTTCTTGTGTTTTTCCGGATTCTGTGGACTTTCAAGTCTGGTGGCTAATTTCGCTGTACACAAATTTTTTTGGGGTAATACCCAAAAAAGTTAGCGGACCCATACTTGGTTTCTTTTGCATTTATTCTCCACCTATGCCCTGGCTTGTATTATGTCTTAGCCGTCCATGTCTACTGTAACATACATCCATGCTCACACACTAAACTTTATCAGGAATAAATGAGGTGTGCATCAAATCACTTTAACTTTCAAACATCCCAGAAGTTAGCTGGCAAGAAGTTCAGCTAAATTGTAGAATCTTAGTCCTGAATGAAGTTGTTGAAGATACTTAAGAGTGTAAATTAAAGGGCTTTTCTTTTGGTTTCATCCTCATTGAAAATTACTAGTGAGGCGTTCCACCTTATTAAATGGATGAAAGAATTACAATGTATTTCGCAGTCTTTGTTAAAGTTCTGATGGCAAGAGGATATTCTGAAATTCGTTATGGAGGTCTCTTGATGTCTAACCTACGTAGATTTTTTCACAGATTTAGCAGTGGATAGTAACTGAGTTGTGTTGGCGGTGTCTATGTCTGGTGATGTTTTGTTGGTAGCAGAGGCGGTGGTGGCTATGTTGTGTTTACTGTTTGAGGTCTGGCAATAAAGTTCCCAAACGATCCGGTGGTGAAGGACTGAGGAGAATTATTGATGTTACGGACATGTCTGCAGCATTAATGAAATTTTGAAGGTAGCTTAGTTTGGTGTTTTTTTTTTTTTTTTTTTTTTTTATAAAATCAGCACTCTTCAAGAAATTCACTACAGCAGGTGTAGGGAACTCTTAGGGAAAAAAATGAAAACATCACGGTTGCATCGGCATCACGTACCATTGCCTGAAGCCTTTTTGTTGTAGTGACGTTTTGTTCAAGGAAAACTTGCTTGCCCAAAGTGATCAGAAAGTTAGAGCATCGGTCTCTGAGGCTTTGTTTCGGCTCACGAGACAAACTTGAATCGAGCAATGTCTGTTTTGTTTCATAGCCAAGATTAACTTTGAAGCAAGATATTCTTTCGAGCTTCAGGTGAACAGATCAATGTCATGGGACTGGGAGGGCAATATCAATCTCTTCATTAATACTGTATTCAGAAATGTCTCATCTTCCAGCATTTTTGAAGGATCACCATCATTTAATTAAAAAATATTGTTCACATGTGAACCTCACACAAGAAAGACAGCATATAAACAGCATATAAACATAGTTGAAGTCATCAGAATACATGCAATGGAACATCACTGATGTATAACTCCCTTCAGATAATAAAACAATTCAAAAATAGTATTTCAGTTCTAACCATTCATCATGTATCTATTGCACAGCAGAAACAACTTACATCCAGCATGTCTGGTAGATTGTACAATAAAATGGTATAAAATACCGACAGATTGTTAGGTAAGACACATATGCAACAGTTAGGTATCTTTATTTCGAAACGTTTCGCCTACACAGTAGGCTTCTTCAGTCGAGTACAGAAAAGTTGATAGAAGCAGAAGATACTAGAAGACGATGTAATCAGTCCATCACCCTTAAAGTTTTGAGGTGGTCAGTCCCTCAGTCTGGAGAAGAGCATTGTTCCATAGTATGAACAATATATAAGGGTGATGGACTGATTACATCGTCTTCTAGTATCTTCTGCTTCTATCAACTTTTCTGTACTCGACTGAAGAAGCCTACTGTGTAGGCGAAACGTTTCGAAATAAAGATACCTAACTGTTGCATATGTGTCTTACCTAACATGTCTGGTAGACCAAACAATTTTTAAGTGCTTCATGCTCATCAGCGATGTGTGTAAACAGGATCATGAATGAAGACCTTGAAAACTGGTTGTTTCACTGACGATGAATTCTAAGTTATTTGGCAGTATTTCCGACCTTGTATGTGACACTCATAACTGCGCTGAGTAACGTGAAGAAAATACCTTTAAAAAAGTATAATTAATCTGATGATAATAATGCACATACTTGTAAATAATAGTATATGATTCTGTATTGCTGATGCACCTAAAAAATGACTAGAAAATAACCAAAAGTCGAAACTCTTCGCCTGTTATACTGCTGTCTGCCAGTTGCTAAATTTTGCTGATTGGATATATTAAAAAATGACTAGATCTAGCCGATATATGTCTAGTTTGGTAACACTGAGAATTTTTAACGTTCTTTTGTGTAGGTCGTACTTGTGACAACTAATGTCTTTCATCAGTACATTTATCACCTTAGAAATTTCATTATCACTTGTGGTTAAAGCACAGAGAAGAGTGATTTAAACTGATATTACAAAAATAACTAATCTCCACAAAAGCATGGATGCTTTCATTTGCTTGTTTGCCCAGATGATGTACTATAGCAAATTTAAACAAATAAACTAAGCAGTATATGAGTGTTGTAAATTAAATGAATGACAAATGAATTAAATGACTGCTATTTTTTTCTCTACTCCAGTGTCCGTGCGATAACTTGAGAACGCATATTCCGCTCGACTTCATAATTTCAGCGCTGAAGTATCTTAGAAAAATGTTTGGATTATTATTGGGCCACATAGATGCCAATTCGTTAATTTTATTGAATAAATCTGGGTATGAATTTAAGTGCAATAAGTGCTGGCCTTCAAGATTTTAAATCTTATGTAAGTAACCTGGGAGTAGGTCCGCATCGATATTTGGGTGTTAGATGACAGTTTGTCAGTTTTATTTGAGAACTGAACATGCCACCTTTGATCGGCTTTAGATTTCCACCGCTGATGTTTCTTAAAGGAATAAGCCGATTAGTAGACAAAGCAGGTGAAAATTTGCTCGTTTTACCAACCTAACTGGAATATTGGTTTGTGGAGACTTTCGTTGCGTGGGCTAGAGTTATGTGATGCTGGAATTCTTTTCTCGACTCGCACAGCGACCAAAACATTTACTTTTCATTGATTCACTGAGTGCTGGATACGTGGTAGAGTAGATTACCTTGCTATAAAAACAATTATTTTTATCAAATTCACTGCAGTTGCTACATGATGAAAAAAAAAATGGGCTAGCTAGATGATAGCAACAAAAAAAAATTAATTACCAGCTTAAGTAAGCATAACTTTCTGAAATTTTTACTGAGAATTAACAATTCCAAAATAGTTAAAGGAAACTGATTAAAAATTAATGCGATGTAATATGAAGAGAATTTGATATTCCGTGAGATTCTTTCAGCTTGATTCAACAATTCTTTACTGCGCCAGAAGAGTAAGATACCCTCAGTTTTATTTACTAAAACTGCATAATTCGAACGTACGAAACCCAATACAAGTTTAAACCTGATTCATTGGTACTGAAAATTTGAAGCCAAGAGAAAAAAAAAACATACTCAAGTTGTTGCACCAGAACCAGAATCACAGTTTGTTTAATCAAAATTCCGCATTTTCTGCTATACAGGTCAAAACCAGTCCAGACCTTTCATTATGTACGACATATCAGTTCTAGTAGCGTGTTGAAGCAGATCAGAAGAAATATGTTTGAGTTTTCACACAGAAACCAATAACATAATTTGGAAAATAAATAAGAGATTGACTTTTACCCAGGTAAATAGTGCAAACTTTCCTTGTGTATTTTGTTCAAAGGAAGATTTACTTTATTACTGATCTGCGAAAATACCATTTTGACAGTTATATTAATTTAGGACTTTTGCTTTTATTAGATAACGAGATTCATTTCTTTGACCTGCTTTTCACATCGAGAGAGGTTCAGATATATTTTATGCTACGTAAACTGTGTTAATGTGTTAATTTTATTTAACAAATTTGTATATTGTATCTTATTAGGAACGTGATTTGGATTGTTATTGAACTGTGTAGGTGCTAATTTGCTCAATTTAGGTCTTAAGCTGTTCACAGGTGATAGTTGCGGTAGTCCTACTGTGGCTAGTTCTTTTCGAAAAAAATTAACATGAATCTAGAACACTAATATACTAATGTAAGCGAGAAGAAAGCTGAAAAATATGTAGATTGTTGAAATTTGACAAATGAAACTGTATCTGCCCCGATGGCGAAACTGCATATAACAGACGAACACACATCATAATGCAGTACCATATGTATTCTGAGTATGTTATTGCATATCTGTTTTCAGTGAAATGAATTCCAGCTCCTGGGCCTCTTAAAGACGTTGAATATGTTTAGACTAAGTAGTTCTCTTGAAGGTAGTGATCTCCAGCTATTGACCCCAAGAGAGGGATGCGTTACTAGCAGGTATCTTAAGAGTTAAGCTGCAGCTTCTCTGCCACTTGAGGACACAAGGGTCGTGCATTCATATTAAGAAGGAAAAGGCTATGAGATATTGAGGACACATCCGGTTTCTGTTACTACAGCGAGAGTGTTGAACAAAAGGCATGGTAAACTCTCCCTCTGTAACACACACAGCCAGTAAACTGATATTTGCGAAAGTATAGTGCTAAAGTATAGCACTAAAATTATATTAAAGCTTAAAGAAACTGTTTTTTTAAATGTAATACAAATATCTCGTAAACGGCTAAAGTTAATTAATTAATGTTTTATAACTAAGTGGGAATAAAGTTTAGTTATTGTTTCAGCTTGATTTAAGAGTACCGTAGTGATCCAGAAGGATTAGAATGATTCCTCTAATGTTTTTATATAACTTGCAAATTAACATCTACAGAGCAGAAAAATTAGATATAGTACGTGCAGCAAATGGGCACTTTTATTATGTAGACGTTTCGACAACTAGTGGCTTTATCATTACTATACAAGGACAAAAACAGAAGATTGAAGAGGTACAAGATGAGGTTATCAGTCCCTCAGCCTAGGAGCAGATGTTAATTACCGTAGTCATAATGAAGATGAAGCACACGCAGGAAGAAGTGGGCTTTTATACTGAAGTCAAATGAAGTACAGCAGATGAAGGCGTTTGAAGATGTTTAAACGAGGCGTTCGCAAGGTCTAAAATAAAATCAACATTTAATCCTAAGCTTAATGCAAAACTCTCATCGAATAAAGTTAAGCAGCATAAACGAAATACGGCTGATTGTAGCTGGTACTAATTTATTCAAACACTCATTGAAAGAAGCTTTCCCACTGAAAGATGTATACCCAATGAAGGAAATTTATCCATTAGTCCAGTACCACTAAGAAGTTTGTGTGATATGTCGGGCTTGGGGAAGGGTGAACAGAATTTTCTTTAACATGGCCGCGTTGATATTTGGCATTAACTTAGGCTTGTACTGCCGAAGGTCACACGGGATGATTGACAGCCTATGACAGGGAGATACGAAGGGTCACATATGAAGGTGTCAAAAACCTGACAATGAGGTATTATAGTGTTATGAGATCACACGCAGAAGTATCGGGTATCTTGCATCTTCTTGTTCTCCTCTGCTTCACAAATCGTGGAAACAGTCAGGAGCCTATTAGTAACACCTGTAAAGAGGAACTTAGCATACCTTTGGCTAATCTTTTTAACATATCACTACAAACTGGCATAGTGCCTGATAAGTGGAAAATGGCAAATGTAATACCTATTTACAAGGCAGGTGACAAGTCCTTGGCTTCGAACTATAGACCAATAAGCCTTACCTCCGTAGTGGGAAAATTTATGGAATCAATAATTGCCGAAGTAATTCGTAGCCATCTTGACAGACACAGATTGATTAATGATTCTCAACATGGTTTTACAAAGGGGCGTTCCTGTCTTACGAATTTACTAACTTTTTTCACTAAGGTGTTTGAGGAGGTAGATCATGGTAATGAATATGATATTGTGTATATAGACTTCAGTAAGGCTTTCGATAGAGTTCCACACCAGAGACTATTAAGGAAACTTAGGGCACACGGAATAGGAGGAGAATTTTTTTCCTGGGTAGAGGCATGGCTGACAAATAGACAGAAGAGAGTTTGCATAAATGGGGAGAAATCGGAATGGGGCCACGTCACAAGCGGTGTTCCTCAGGGGTCAGTGTTGGGGCCGTTGTTGTTAAGAATTTACATAAACGACATAGATGAGGGAATAAATAGCGACATAAGCAAATTTGCTGATGAGACCAAAATAGGCCGTCCAATTCATTCTAATGAGGACATTAGAGCACTCCAGGAGGATTTGATTAGACTGACGCAATGATCGGAGAAGTGGCAGATGCAGTTTAATATTGACAAATTCAAAGTTCTAAATGTTGGACAGTTAAATAACTATGCCACATATAAACTAAATAATGTAGATCTTAATACTACCGATTGCGGAAAGGATTTAGGAGTTCCGGTTAGCAGTAACCTAAAACCAAGACAACAGTGCATTAGTGTTCGCAATGAAGCTAACAGAATTCTTGGCTTCATATCTAGAAGTATAAAAAGTAGAAGTCCTCAGGTTGTTCTTCAACTCTATATATCCTTGGTTAGGCCTCATTTAGACTATGCTGCTCAGTTCTGGTCACCGTATTACAGAATGGATATAAATGCTCTGGAAAACGTACAGAGGAGGATGACAAAGATGATCCCATGTATCAGAAATCTTCCCTATGAGGATAGACTGAAGGCCCTGAATCTGCACTCTCTCGAAAGGCGTAGAATTAGGGGGGATATGATAGAGGTGTATAAATGGAAAACAGGAATACATAAAGGGGATGTAAATAGCGTGCTGAAAATTTCCAGCCAAGACAGGACTCGCAGCAATGGTTTCAAGTTGGAAAAATTCAGATTCAGGAAGGATATAGGAAAGAGTTGTGGATGAGTGGAACAAACTCCCGAGTACAGTTATTGAGGCTAAAACGTTGTGTAGTTTTAAAAATAGGTTAGATAAATACATGAGTGGGTGTGAGTTGGACCTGACTAGCTTGTGCTGCTGGGTCTGGTACAGTGCTCCATCCTTGAGTGGAGATGACCAGACTGGGTGGGTCATTGGTCTAATCCGGGGGGGGGAGACATGGACCTGCTCCGCATGGGTCAGTAGGCCTGTTGCAGTGTTCCTTTTTTCTTATGTTCTTATGTTTTTATGAAATATGGAGGTAATGAAAAGAAAGTGATTTACGCTGAGCGGGACTAAGTATGGTCCAGTAATTAAAAACTATTTTCACGAGACTCCCAAAATAATGCATAGCAAAAGTAAAAATAAAAATAGATAAGAAAAATAAGTGCAACCAGGTGATAAGAGAAAATTTAGAAACAACATTTTTTTCATGTTTTGCTAGATAAATTTTGCCTGTTGGTGCAGAAGAAGTGTTATTCTTGAAGGGTAAACAACATAATACTGATAATTCATAGTTGAAAAAGATAGAGTGAGGGGGAGAGCGAAGGTTATGGATATATTCGCTAATAAAGTGGATAATAATCAAGGGTGTGATGCACATGATCCAGCAGATTGTGAAAATGATAATAAGGGAGCAGGACGGGGAAAATTTAGCTGTGGGTTTGAGTGTGTGGGCACTCTCTTATATTTGCTTGCAGGGGTCGAGTCTCAGCTCCTGGCCCCGCCTACTCGCAGACCACTATTAGGAGAGTAGATGTTCACTCTCTGTTAAAGAGGATGATGAACTCAGATATTTACTGACTGGGTTGTCCAGAGAAGCAAGAACTATATTTTCTTTCCACTACGCAAGTGGACATTTTTAGGCAATAACACCATTGCCACATGCGTATATTTCTATTTCTTTATGTTTATGGTAACTTGAAATTGAGGAGGGGTGCTTGTGGCTGAAGATTTTGTGTGTGTGTGTACTCACCTAATTGTGGTTGCAGGGGTCGAGACTCAGCTCCTGGCCCCGCCTCTTCACTGATCGCTACTAGGTCCTCTCTCTCTCTGCTTCCTGAGCTTTGTCATACCTCTTCTTAAAACTATGTATGGTTCCTGCCTCCACTACTTCACTTGCTAGGCTATTCCACTTGCTGACAACTCTATGACTGAAGAAATACTTCCTAACGTCTCTGTGACTCGTCTGAGTCTTCAGCTTCCAGTTGTGATCCCTTGTCCCTGTGTCCCCTCTCTAGAACATCCTATCTCTGTCCACCTTGTCTATTCCCCGCAGTATCTTGTATGTCGTTATCATGTCTCCCCTGACCCTTCTGTCCTCCAGTGTCGTCAGTCCGATTTTCCTTAACCTTTCCTCGTACGACATTCCCTTGTGCTCTGGGACTAGCCTTGTTGCAAACCTTTGTACTTTCTCTAACTTCTTGACGTGCTTGACCAGGTGTGGGTTCCAGACTGGTGCTGCATACTCCAGTATGGGCCTAACATACACAGTGTACAGTGTCTTGAACGATTCCTTATTAAGGTATCGGAATGCTATTCTCAGGTTTGCCAGGCGCCCGTATGCTGCAGCGGTTATTTGGTTGATGTGTGCCTCCGGTGATGTGCTCGGTGTTATGGTCACCCCAAGGTCTTTCTCCCTGAGTGAGGTCTGTAGTCTTTGTTCACCTAGCCTATACTCTGTCTGCGGTCTTCTTTGCCCCTCCCCAATCTTCATGACTTTGCATTTGGCTGGATTGAATTCGAGAAGCCAGTTACTGGACCACATGTCCAGCCTTTCCAGGTCTCTTTGCAGTCCTGCCTCATCCTCGTCCGATTTAATTCTTCTCATCAACTTCACGTCATCTGCGAACAGGGACACTTCAGAGTCTATTCCTTCCATCATGTCGTTCACATATATCAAAAATAGCACTGGTCCTAGAACTGACCCCTGTGGGACCCCGCTCGTAACAGGCGCCCACTGTGATACCTCTTCACGTACCATGACTCGTTGCTGCCTCCCTGTCAGGTATTCCCTTATCCATTGCAGTGCCCTCCCTTTTACATGCGCCTGATCCTCCAGCTTCTGCACTAATCTCTTGTGTGGAACTGTGTCAAAGGCCTTCCTGAAGTCTAGGAAAACGCAATCTACCCACCCCTCTCTCTCGTGTCTTACTTCTGTTACCTTGTCATAAAACTCCAGGAGGTTTGTGATACAAGATTTGCCTTCCATGAACCCATGCTGGTTTTCATTTATAATCTTGTTCCTTTCCAGGTGTTCGACCACTCTCCTCCTGATAATCTTCTCCATGACTTTGCACACAATACATGTCAGAGACACAGGTCTGTAGTTTAGTGCCTCGTTTCTGTTTCCTTTCTTAAATATGGGGACTATTAGCTGTCTTCCATTTCTCAGGTAGTTGCCCAGTTTCAAGGGATGTGTTGAAGATTGTGGTTAGAGGCACGCACAGCATCTCTGCTCCTTCTCTAAGGACCCATGGAGAGATGTTGTCCGGTCCCATCGCCTTTGAGGTGTCAAGGTCACTTAAGAGCTTCTTCACCTCCTCCTCAGTTGTTCGTATGTCATCCAACACTTGTTGGTATATTCCCTCTTGATGTTCCCTTCTGTGCTGTCTTCCCTCAGCCCTTCCTGTCTCTACTGTAAAAACTTCCTTAAATCTCCTGTTCAGCTCCTCACATACCTCCTGATCATTTCTTGTGAGTTCTCCACCTTCTTTCCTTAATCTGATCACCTGGTCTTTGACTGTTGTCTTCCTCCTAATGTGGCTATACAACAGTTTCGGGTCAGTCTTGATTCTCGATGCTATGTCATTTTCATACTGTCGTTGGGCCTCCCTCCTTACCTGTGCGTACTCATTCCTGGCTCTGCGACTGATCTCTCTATTTTCGTGTGTTCTCTGCCTTCTGTATTTTTTCCATTCTCTATTGCATTTTGTTTTTGCCTCCTTTCACCGTCGGGTAAACCAGAGGCTCGTTCTGGTCTTCATATTGTTACTGTTGCCCTTGGGAATAAACCTTTCCACTGCCTCCTTGCATTTTGTTGTTACATATTCCATCATTTCATTTACTGGCTTTCCTGCCAGTTCTCTGTCCCACTGGACCTCCCGCAGGAAGTTCTTCAATCCTATGTAGTCCCCTGTTTTATAGTCAGGCTTTTCCCATTCAACTCCCGTTATTCTCTCCACTTGCAGCTCTACTATGTATTCAAAGCACAGAACCACGTGGTCGCTAGCTCCTAGGGGACTCTCATACTTGATGTTCTCAATGTCTGAGCTGCCCAGGGTGAACACAAGGTCCAATCTTGCTGGTTCATCCTCCCCTCTCACTCTGGTAGTGTCCTTAACATGTTGGTGCATGAGGTTTTCCAGCACCACGTCCAACATCCTGGCTCTCCATGTTTCGGGACCCACATGTGGCTCCAGGTTTTCCCAATCAATCTCCCTGTGGTTGAAATCCCCCATAACCAGCAACTTTGCTCTGCTGGAGTGAGCTCTTCTTGCCACCTCAGCAAGTGTGTCCACCACTGCTCTGTTGCTCTCTTCATATTCCTCTCTTGGTCTCCTGCAGTTCTGTGGTGGATTATACATCACTGCAATGACCACTTTGTGTTCCCCAGACTGAAGTGTACCTGCTATGTAGTCTCTTTCTCCCGTCTCATCTATGCCTTCCATTTTCTCGAATTTCCATCTGTTTTTTACGAGCAGAGCAACCCCACCTCCCCCCCTGCCCCTTCTATCTTTCCTCATGATCTGGTATCCTGGTGGGAAGATTGCATCTGTTATTGTCACCGTGAGTTTTGCTTCTGTAACTGCTATGATGTCTGGGGACTTCTCATTGATTCTTTCTTGCCATTCCTCATGTTTATTCGTTAATCCATCTGCATTTGTGTACCAAACCTTCAACTTCTGTTCTAATACTGTAACTGCGGTGCGGGGGATGGAAACAGAGGGATCGGTGTGTGATGGTTGGTTTGGATTGTTCAGTTGCCTAGGGGTTTTGTGGCTGGAGTCCTTCTGCAGGTGTTTCTTGGGGGTGTGTTTGTCCTTCCATTTGATCCTGGGTTATTCTGCTCTCCTTTTTCATTTCCTCCCATTTCTCCTTTCGTTTTTCAACTCTCTCTTTCATTTTCTTCCTTTCGTCCTGTGTTCTGTCTCGATCGAGGTACACACTCCGGAACTCCTGCTTGCCTCTCAGCCGTGCTTTCTCCTGCAGGATCATGGTTCGGGTTGATTCTGCCTTGAAAATTACTTTGAGAGGCCGATTCCTTTTCTTTGTGAACCACCCAATTCTCCGAAAATTTGCCACTTGGGTCATGTCCCCCTCGCCTATCACCTTCATGATATCTTCAATCGCTTTTTTCTCCTCCTGCTTTCTTTCATCATAAATATGTGTATGTGTATGTGTGTGTGTGTGTGTGCGTATGTGTGTGTGCGTGTGTGTGTGTGTGTGTGTGTGTGTGTGTGTGTGTGTGTGTGTGTGTGTGTGTGTGTGTGTGTTTGTGTGTGTGTGTGATTTAGAAAAGAATTCCTTTGTCATACCTTTGGTAAGTTTCGAGACTTTTCCTACTCGCGTAGCCCGGCCCTGGGCCAGGCTTGTCTGTTGTTTCCCTGTCAATCAGGTTGATGTTGCTTGCGGCCCGCTGGCTCACGTATCCATCACAGCCTGGTTGATCCGGCACATGTTGGATGTACTTGTTCAGTTTCCTCTTGAAGACATCTACACTTTTCCCGGAAGTACGCTGAGGTCAGTGGTCACGTGTGGCCATATCTGTCCTGAGCTGTCTGGGTATTAGCGTGGGGTGTTACCAAGCACCATGGTTTGTTGTAGTGTTTTAGAATCTCATGTTAAAGTGTTGAAGAAGGAGGTTCTACTTCTTCAGGAGGAAAATAGGAGGCTGAAGCTTCGCCTAGACGTGTTTGGGAGCAAGTGTGAGATAGTTGGTGCTGGTAAGGAGGAAATGCTTACCACCAGTGAGAGTGGCAGCCGCTTTAAGTGGCAAATGGTTCACAGTTCAGGAAGAAGGAAGTTAATGAGTGTTAATAAAGAAGATGTGAAGGTGGGAAATTGATTCTCTGTTCTCCAAGATGAGTGTACTTCAGTGGTTAGTGAGGTTAAAGGTACCACTGACTCCTCTGCTAATCAATGTAAGAATATTTTGATTGTGGGAGATTCTCAGGTAAGATATATGGATCGTGCTTTTTGTAACAGAGAAAAGTCAGACAGAGAATGTGCCTCCCAGGAGCTGGTGTTATTGGTACAGTCAGCAGGTTGGATAATATTATGTTAGGTAATGGGAACAAGCCCATTATCTGTCTTAGTGCTGTTGGAAATGACATTGGGAAGGGCAGGAGACAGGAGCTACTGGATAAGTACAGGTCAGCAATAGAAGTAGTCAGGTCTAAGGAAGGGATCCTTATCATATGCAGCATCTTGCCTAGAAGGGGAGTGGGCAATGAATAGATGGTGTTTCTATTATCTTTTGGTAAGATGTTAAATAGTCTGGGAGCACAAAAACTGCTCTGTTATCAATTCCTTATTGGTATTTTTTTTTTAGCTTCTGGTGCTTGTGAGAAACTAACCAACAAGCGCATTATATAACATGCAGCCTTTTTCAGCAATAAAGAGAAGGTTGGAGAGCGTGGAAAGTCCCTCAGGGTGTAGTTCACAATGCAGAATTCAAAATTCGTTCCATGTCAAAAGAGACGATTCAATAAAAATTCTTTGAGAAAGATGCAAGACAGAGACCACTAGGCACTTTAATGGAGAACGTGAAGAGTAAGGAAAAGAACAATCGGATTTAATCAGAGAAAGAACAGGATAACTGTAATTCTTGGGATTAAGTAGCTTTCACAAACGTCTAATCGTTCTCTCGGAATATGAGGGGAAGGGGAGGCTCAACGAAGTCTTATAACAAAGGCTTCAAGGGAAATTTTCTCTCGTTTCTGCTGGCTGAAACAATCATCTCCAGAACTGTCAACTGGAAAACAAATTTCTACAGCAGAGAACTTAAAAAAAAAGTATTCTCAAAACCTTGACTAGAAGAAAATTCTTCTGCAGAGCTGATAACAGGAACGAAGTTATCTCCAAAGCTGGACTTAAAAAAATATCTAGTATTACTACAAAAAAAAATCTGCAAAATGCATTTATAGATAGTTACTGTTCTTAACACATACCTCGAAGCCCACCAGTGGTCGCTAGTGTGGAAATTTTTTACTTAATTTCCTAAATGCAAAACATATAAACCATTAATATAATAAATATGCATTAAATATGATGCTATTTGGACCCTTCGAGAAATTTCGAGTGAGAGAGGGAGGCAGAACAGCCGGAAGAGTGACGCCGTGAAAGGAGATGCCAGTTGTAATTTGTGAACACTGGTTATCGTAGGAAATTCTGCCAAATTGGGGGGTATCGGCTTGAATTTGTAAATAGGAACCCGTTTTAATATCCCTTGCTGAAGAATTTTGACAGGAAATTTTGCGGGACCTCAAAAATCACATGTGGATGGTGGAAGATAAGGGATACGACCATCACTCACAGGGAAGTACACCATTAGTCCTTGCATTTAGATCTTTGGCTAGCCAGTGTAGGGTCTAGTTGTCAGGTGGTTTGATCCATCTACAGTAATTAAATGGTAAGTGGTAAGACGAATTCCTTTGTGTACCCAACAAACCTAATCATATACAGTCCACAGTTTTAATTTACCAGAGCAGCTGGTTTTAATGCTGTAATTATTAATTTAATGTCAGGTCTAGTTTTTTTTTTGTGTGTGTGAGGGGTAATGAAGTGGGCATCGAGGAAGTTACAGTCATGCGACCTACTGTGACTTAAGTCCTACTTATCTAACCCAAATTACTTGCCTGTAATAATTCAGGTAACACCCAGTAAACCTCATGCAAGTAATTTGCTCACATAATAATAATAGGCTAGCTAGTAATTAGAATAAACGGTGTTAATGGCAGTATTAGTTACAGTAATCTTAGTGCTAGTAATTTACTTCCAGAAGTGCTACAATGCTTTGTTTCTTTGCGTCTAGTTGTGCACATCGCAGTGAGCGGAAAGATTCAAGTCTAAGATGAATGGAGACTTAAACAAGACTCGGGGCGAACTTGTCGGGAGGAAAATGTCTGAGAGTGAAAAATACAGAGGCGAACTGTCCTTAAACCACTCTGGGGTATTGCCTTTGATCAGCATACTTTTGTTCGTAAGCCTGCGGAGGTATTTAATTGGAGCGAGACTACAGCAGCCTTCCCTCTCCTCCTTCAGAAATTAACTCTGTCAGACTGTACTTCGATTGTTAGTGCAGAGGGGTACTCCGTTTTCAGTTTCTCCTATGAACACACACACACACACACACACACACACACACACACACACACACACACACACACACACACACACACACACACACACACACACACACACACACACACACACACACACACACACACACACACACACACACACACACACAAATGTACATACACACAATACTATGAATCGACCCCTGCATCCACAATTAGGTGAGTACGCACACACACATACACATTCTCTCTCTCTCTCTCTCTCTCTCTCTCTCTCTCTCTCTCTCTCTCTCTCTCTCTCTCTCTCTCTCTCTCTCTCTCTCTCTCTCTCTCTCTCTCTCTCTCTCTCCTTTCTCTCTCTCTCTCTCTCTCTCTCTCTCTTTGCCTTTCTTTTTTCCTTCCTACTGCACATTCTATCAAGTCAGAATATTAGGTCGTCAGATTTCTCGTAAATCCAATAAGAGTTTCCGGGTTTGTGGCTGATCTCAAAAAGAATATGCAAATTGGCCGGATATTCAGAGTTGGAGGCTTTCACCGCTTCATTTTCACTCGGGTGGCTGGTACACTCATGCGCCCACCACCACTTGTATGACATCAGTGTGAAGACGACCACTGGTGTTAGAAAGACCACTGAGGACACACTAGAGTGAGGACGACCACTGGAGGTACTCTTTGGTAAGGACGACCACTGGAGGCACTTGAGGACGAACACTGGAGATACACTTGAAGAAGACCACTGGAGATACACTTGAAGAAGACCACTGGAGACACTTAAGGATGACCACTGGAGACACTTGAGGATGACCACTGGAGACACTTGAAGATGACCACTGGAGACACTTGAGGATGACCACTGGAGACACAATTCAGGATGGCCACTGGAGACACACTTGAGAATGACCACTGGAGACACTTGAGGGCGACCCCTGAAGACACACTTGAGGATCACCACTGGAGACACACTTGAGGACGGCCACTGGAGACACATTTGAAGACGACCACTGGAGACACTTGAGGACGACCACTGGAGACACTTGAGGACGACCATTGGAGACATTTGAGGATGACCACTGCAGACACAATTGAGGACGACCATTGGAGACACTTGAGGATGACCACTGGAGACACATTTGAAAATGACCACTGAAGACACATTTGAGGATGACCACTGAAGACATTTGAGGACGACCACTGGAGACATTTGAGGATGACCACTGGAGACACTTGAGAACGACCACTGGAGATATACTTGAGGATGACCACTGGAGACACTTTAGGACGACCACTGGAGACACACTTGAGGATGACCACTGTAGACACTTGAGGACGACCACTGGAGACACTTGAGGACGACCACTGGAGACACACTTAAGGATGAGCATTGGAGACACTTGAGGGCGACCACTGGAGACACACTTGAGGATGACCACTGGAGACACTTGAGGACGACCACTGGAGACACACTTGAGGATGACCACTGAAGACACTTGAGGATGACCACTGGAGACACACTTGAGGACGACCACTGGAGACACATTTGAAGACGACCACTGGAGACGCTTGAGGACGACAACTGAAGACACTTGAGGTTGACCACTGGAGACATTTGAGAACTACCACTGGAGACACTTGAGGACGACCACTGGAGACATTTGAGGATGACCACTGGAGACACTTGAGGACGAATACTGGAGACACACTTGAGGATGACCACTGGAGATACTTGAGGACGACCACGGGACACACTTGAGAATGACCACTGCAGACACAATTGAGGACGACCATTGGAGACACTTGAGGATGACCACAGGAGACACATTTGAGGATGACCACTGAAGACACTTGAGGACGACCACTGGAGACATTTGAGGATGACCACTGGAGACACTTGAGGACGACCACTGGAGATATACTTGAGGATGACCACTGGAGACACTTGAGGACGACCACTGGAGACACACTTGAGGATGACCACTGGAGACACTTGAGGACGACCACTGGAGACACTTGAGGACGACCACTGGAGACACACTTAAGGATGACCACTGGAGACACTTGAGGGCGACCACTGGAGACACATTTGAGGATGACCACTGGAGACACTTGAGGACGACCACTGGAGACACACTTGAGGATGACCACTGGAGACACACTTGAGGACGACCACTGGAGACACACATGAGGACGACCACTGGAGACTCTTGAGGACGACAACTGGAGAAACTTGAGGTTGACCACTGGAGACATTTGAGAACTACTACTGGAGACACTTGATGATGACCACTGGAGACACTTGAGGACGACCACTGGAGACATTTGAGGATGACCACTGGAGACACTTGAGGACGAATACTGGAGACACACTTGAGGATGACCGCTGGAGACACTTGAGGACAACCACTGGACACACTTGAGGATGACCACTGCAGACACAATTGAGGACGACCATTGGAGACACTTGAGGATGACCACTGGAGACACATTTGAGGATGACCACTGAAGACACTTGAGGACGACCACTGGAGACATTTGAGGATGACCACTGGAAACACTTGAGGACGACCACTGGAGATATACTTGAGGATGACCACTGGAGACACTTTAGGACGACCACTGGAGACACTTGAGGACGACCACTGGAGACACTTGAGGATTACCACTGGAGACACTTGAGGACGACCACTGGAGACTCACATAAGGATGAGCACTGGAGACACTTGAGGACGACCACTGGAGACACATTTGAGGATGACAACTGAAGACACTTGAGGACGATCACTGGAGATACACTTGAGGATGACCATTGGAGACACTTGAGGACGACCACTGGAGACACTTGAGGATGACCACTGGAGACACTTGAGGACGACAACTGGAGACATTTGAGGTTGACCACTGCAGACATTTGAGAACTACCACTGGAGACACTTGAGGACGAGCCCTTGAGACACTTGAGGATGACCCCTGGAGACACACTTGAGGACGACTACTGGAGACACACTTGAGGATGACCACTGGAGACACGCTTGAGGATGACAGCTGAAAACACTTGAGGACGACCACTGGAAACACACTTGAGGACGACCACTGGAGACGCACTTGAGGATGACCACTGGACACACTTGAGGACTACCACTGGAGACACACTTGAGGATGACCACTGGACACACTTGAGGATGACCATTGGAGACACTTGAGGATGATCATTGGAAACACTTGAGGATGACCACTGGAGACGCTTGAGGATGACCACTGGAGACACACTTGAGGACGACCACTGGAGACACACTTGAGGATGACCATTGGAAACACTTGAGGACGACCACTGGAGACACACTTGAGGATGACCACTGGAGTCACGCCATAGTTTAATTTATAGCATCATTATTTGCCTTGAGTGAAGGAACTTCACTTGTCTTCCCCTTCCTTTTTATCCAATTTTAACGCCTCGTATTCCACCGGCACTGTATTACCCGCCCGGGTTTAGCGCTTTCTTCCGATTGGAAGAGCAACAATTCCAAACTGCGTCAGAATGCCGTTCCAAATTTTGTTGGAATCTTCTCAGTAACTGGAAAATGTGTTTCCCCTCGAGGTGGGAAAAATGATCTCGATGTTAGGTGGTGTAAGTTGTCCTGGGCCAATTTTATTAATCATAACGATTTCTTTTTTTTTGGTGAAATAATCGGATGATGTCTCTTCTGATCACAGATCAGTCACAGATCATTTGGTTATCCGAGGTTAAATCTGCTGAATGTTCGTTTATGTGTGTATAACATCTATCTGCCCACAAGAATTTTCCTTAACATTTGTTTGTTAAATACACTTGGCTATAAAACTTAGCTACTTTCTTATAAATGGGTCAGTCATCCATAAAAAAAATAAAATTGTACTGATTTTACCCTGCATGGGCCCGAGTTTCCTCTTTTTCGAAGAAACTGGACAAGTAGACATACTATTTTTCATGTGATAACCTCTTGAGCGCCGCATTTTATTAGCTTCAATCTTTTCATGGTCACTCCCCTCAAGGAAGGTTCCTTGATGTCGGTGAGGGGCTCTTGATTTAGGGAATTAGATCTGTGCTCCAGTTCCCCGAATTAAGCCTGAATGCCTTCCACATCACCCCCCGAGGCGCTGTATAATCCTCCGGGTTTAGCGCTTCCCCCTTGATTATAATAATAATAATAATAATAATTCATGGTCACTGCGTGGTAATGCAACATATAAACGGCTTCAAGCTTGTTTATATTAGAATTTTGGTCTCTTTGAATAGAGGAGAAACTTGGTTATTATAGAAGAAAACTTTATATTAGTTTCAACATGATAACTAGTGAATGCGTCTCGTGATTCCTTTCACATCTTCACCACTAATATTTAACTGCATTATTATGCCACACTCTGCACTATTCCAACTGCGTACATTGAGACACAAGTGACTGGGATTATGAAATACAAGGATACCCTCCCGGGTCGCGCAGCAACAGTTAATACACAAAGTTTGGAGAGATATATGATAATGTATGAGGAGGTATGTTTATGTAGGAAGGTAAGTGTTGGCGTATTGAGAGGTACAGTACTGCAGGAGGATGGGTGATGCACAGTAATAATGGGAGAAGTGAGATAACTTAGGAAGCTGTACTAGATGAAGGTACAGTACATGTGCAACAATGGAAGCAAATATTTTGTTATGTAATATGATGTTTGAGATATGTGATACTATTGACAGATGTACGATACTATTGATAGATATACAGTAATATTGATAGATGTAAGATAATATTAACAGGCGATCGATAATATTGATACTTGTTCGATAATATTGATAGATGTATGAAAATATTGATAGATGTATGATAATATTGATAGATGCACGATAATATTGATATATGTACGATAATATAGCGAGATGTAAGAGAGTATAGGGAGATTTTCAATAATGAAAAGAGACGTACTGTAATACAGGAAGATGCACCATAATGTTAGATAATGTAATAATGTCGGGAAATGTCTGGTAATGTGGGGAAATGTACGATAATGTCGTATAATGGCAGATAATTTTGAGGAATGAATAAACATGCGGGAAGATAGACGATAATGTAAGGATTTGTGAGATAATGTAGAAAGATGCGTGATACCGCGGGAAGTTCATCAGCGAGGTTACGTAAGGTTTGTCAGGAAACTGGACAAGTGTTTCCTGATGCCCACAACCACAGCTGGAGCTTTTGGTCATCTGACCTAGGCCTTCCGCTGGCTTACCGGTCCAGCCCTTTTAGATTTACGTTACATATGATCAGTGATAGAGAAAAATGTGGGGTATTGCAGCAAGTTGTTGTACACTAGTTTAGAGAGATATATATCTATGTACGATAATGTAGGGAGATGTATGATGACGCAGGATAATGTACGATATTGTATTACGGCAAAATAGGACGGTGTACGAAAATTTAGAAAAAGGGTCGAAATGTGTGGAAACATGCGACAACGTCTGAAGAGGTGCAATAACGAGCGGAGAGGTGTAACAACGTGCGGAGAGGTGTAATAACGTGCGGAGAGGTGTAATAACGTGCGGAGAGGTGTAATAACGTGCGGAGAGGTGCAATAACGTACGGAGAGGAGCAATAACGTGCGGAGAGGTGCAATAACGTGCGGAGAGGTGCAATAACGTGCGGAGAGGTGCAATAACGTGCGGAGAGGTGCAATAACGTGCGGAGAGGTGCAATAACGTGCGGAGAGGTGTAACAACGTGCGGAGAGGTGCAATAACGTGCGGAGAGGTGTAACAACGTGCGGAGAGGTGCAATAACGTGCGGAGAGGTGTAACAACGTGCGGAGAGGTGCAATAACGTGCGGAGAGGTGTAACAACGTGCGGAGAGGTGCAATAACGTGCGGAGAGGTGCAATAACGTGCGGAGAGGTGCAATAACGTGCGGAGAGGTGCAATAACGTGCGGAAAGATGCAATAACGTGTGGAGAGGTGCAATAACGTGCGGAGAGGTGCAATAACGTGCGGAGAGGTGCAATAACGTAGGAAGACGCATCTCCTCCTTCACAATATGTTGTCGGGAAACAAACGCCTGACGTTCTTCATATTGTTTTCATGACGGTCATCCCTGACACTACTTTTGTTTCATCTCACCGGGATGCTGTGCTGTCTCCTCCGCTTCTAGTTGGTCTCTACCTCCATCACATCTTTCTCCTTTCATCCTACATCCTGCTGCCTAGTTCTGCTGTTTGTTATCTGTTTTTCTCTTCTCCTGACCGCTTCAGTCTTGTAGTCCGCTTCAGTCTTGTAGTCCGCTTCAGTCTTGTAGTCCACTTCAGTCTTGTAGTCCGCTTCAGTCTTGTAGTCCACTTCAGTCTTGTAGTCCACTTCAGTCTTGTAGTCCACTTCAGTCTTGTAGTCCGCTTCAGTCTTGTAGTCCACTTCAGTCTTGTAGTCCAGTCTTGTAGTCAGTCGTGGAGTCCAGTTCTGTCTTGTAGTCCGCTTGAGTCTTGTAGTCCCCTTCAGTCTTGTAGTCCACTTCAGTCTTGTAGTCCACTTCAGTCTTGTAGTCAGTCAGTCCACTTCAGTCTTGGAGTCCACTTCAGTCTTGTAGTCCACTTCAGTCTTGTATTCAGTCTTGTAGTCCATTTCAGTCTTGTAGTCCACTTCAGTCTTGTAGTCCACTTCAGTCTTGTAGTCCACTTCAGTCTTGTAGTCCGCTTCAGTCTTGTAGTCCACTTCAGTCTTGTAGTCCGTCTTCAGTCTTGTAGTCCGCTTCCACTTCAGTCTTGTAGTCCTTGTAGTCCACTTCAGTCTTGTAGTCCACTTCAGTCTTGTAGTCCACTTCAGTAGTCCGCTTCAGTAGTCCACTTCAGTCTTGTAGTCCACTATAGTCCGCTTCAGTCTTGTAGTCCACTTCAGTCTTGTAGTCCGTTTCAGTCTTGTAGTCCACTTCAGTCTTGTAGTCCGTCTTAGTCCAGTCTTGTAGTCCGCTTCAGTCTTGTAGTCCACTTCAGTCTTTAGTCCGCTTCAGTCTTGTAGTCCACTTCAGTCTTGTAGTCCACTTCAGTCTTGTAGTCTTGTCTTGTAGTCCGCTTCAGTCTTGTAGTCCACTTCAGTCTTGTAGTCCACTTCAGCTTCAGTCCGCTTGTAGTCCGCTTCAGTCCACGTCAGTCTTGTAGTCCAGTCTTGTAGTCCACTTCAGTCTTCAGTCTTGTAGTCCACTTCAGTCTTGTAGTCTTCAGTCTTGTAGTCCGTCTTGTAGTCCACTTCAGTCTTGTAGTCCACTTCAATCTTGTAGTCCGCTTCAGTCTTGTAGTCCACGTCAGTCTTGTAGTCCACTTCAGTCTTGTAGTCCACTTCAGTCTTGTAGTCCACTTCAGTCTTGTAGTCCACTTCAGTCTTGTAGTCTTCAGTCTTGTAGTCCACTTCAGTCTTGTAGTCCACTTCAGTCTTGTAGTCCACTTCAGTCTTGTAGTCCACTTCAGTCTTGTAGTCCGTCTTCAGTCTTGTAGTCCACTTCAGTCTTGTAGTCCACTTCAGTCTTGTAGTCCACTTCAGTCTTGTAGTCCACTTCAGTCTTGTAGTCCACTTCAGTCTTGTAGTCCACTTCAGTCTTGTAGTCCACTTCAGTCTTGTAGTCTCAGTCTTGTAGTCCACTTCAGTCTTGTAGTCCACTTCAGTCTTGTAGTCCACTTCAGTCTTTGTAGTCCACTTCAGTCTTGTAGTCCACTTCAGTCTTGTAGTCCACTTCAGTCTTGTAGTCCACTTCAGCTTCAGTCTTGTAGTCCACTTCAGTCTTGTAGTTCAGTCTTGTAGTCCACTTCGGTCTTGTAGTCCACTTCAGTCTTGTAGTCCACTTCAGTCTTGTAGTCCACTTCAGTCTTGTAGTCCGCTTCAGTCTTGTAGTCACTTTAGTCTTGTAGTCCACTTCAGTCTTGTAGTCCGCTTCAGTCTTGTAGTCCACTTCAGTCTTGTAGTCCACTTCAGTCTTGTAGTCCACTTCAGTCTTGTAGTCCGCTTCAGTCTTGTAGTCCACTTCAGTCTTGTAGTCCACTTCAGTCTTGTAGTCCACTTCAGTCTTGTAGTCCACTTTAGTCTTGCAGTCCATTGTAGTCTCTGTAGTCCTCTTCAGTCTTGTAGTCCACTTCAGTCTTGTAGTCCGCTTTAGTCTTGTAGTCCCCTTCAGTCTTGTAGTCCACTTCAGTCTTGTAGTCCACTTCAGTCTTGTAGTCCACTTTAGTCTTGCAGTCCACTTCAGTCTTGTAGTCCGCTTCAGTCTTGTAGTCCGTTTCAATCTTGTAACCCGCTTCAGTCTTGTAGTCCACTTCAGTCTTGTAGTCCACTTCAGTCTTGTAGTCCGCTTCAGTCTTGTAGTCCACTTCAGTCTTGTAGTCCACTTCAGTCTTGTAGTCCACTTCAGTCTTGTAGTCCGCTTCAGTCTTGTAGTCCACTTCAGTCTTGTAGTCCACTTCAGTCTTGTAGTCCGCTTCAGTCTTGTAGTCCGGTTCTGCCTTGTAGTCCACTTCAGTCTTGTAGTCCACTTCAGTCTTGTAGTCCGCTTCAGTCTTGTAGTCCACTTCAGTCTTGTAGTCCGCTTCAGTCTTGTAGTCCACTTCAGTCTTGTAGTCCACTTCAGTCTTGTAGTCCACTTCAGTCTTGTAGTCCGCTTCAGTCTTGTAGTCCACTTCAGTCTTGTAGTCCGCTTCAGTCTTGTAGTCCGCTTTAATCTTGTAGTCCGCTTCAGTCTTGTAGTCCACTTCAGTCTTGTAGTCCGCTTTAGTCTTGTGTCCGCTTCAGTCTTGTAGTCCACTTCAGTCTTGTAGTCCGCTTCAGTCTTGTAGTCCGCTTCAGTCTGGTAGTCCACTTCAGTCTTATAGTCCGCTTCAGTCTTGTAGTCCGCTTCAGTCTTGTAGTCCGCTTAAGTCTTGTAGTCCACTTCAGTCTTGTAGTCCACTTCAGTCTTGTAGTCCGCTTCAGTCTTGTAGTCCACTTCAGTCTTGTAGTCCGCTTCAGTCTTGTAGTCCACTTCAGTCTTGTAGTCCACTTCAGTCTTGTAGTCCGCTTCAGTCTTGTAATCCACTTCAGTCTTGTAGTCCACTTCAGTCTTTAGTCCGCTTCAGTCTTGTAGTCCACTTCAGTCTTGTAGTCCACTTCAGTCTTGTAGTCCACTTCAGTCTTGTATTCTGCTTCAGTCTTGTAGTCCACTTCAGTCATGTAGTCCACTTCAGTCTTGTAGTTCACTTCAGTCTTGTCCGCTTCAGTCTTGTAGTCCGTTTCAGTCTTGTAGTCCACTTCAGTCTTGTAGTCCGCTTCAGTCTTGTAGTCCACTTTAGTCTTGTAGTCCGCTTCAGTCTTGTAGTCCACTTCAGTCTTGTAGTCCACTTCAGTCTTGTAGTCCGCTTCAGTCTTGTAGTCCACTTCAGTCTTGTAGTCCGCTTCAGTCTTGTAGTCCGCTTCAGTCTTGTAGTCCACTTCAGTCTTGTAGTCCGCTTCAGTCTTGTAATCCACTTCAGTCTTGTAGTCCACATCAGTCTTGTAGTCCACTTCAATCTTGTAGTCCGTTTCAGTCTTGTAGTCCACTTCAGTCTTGTAGTCCACTTCAATCTTGTAGTCCGCTTCAGTCTTGTAGTCCACTTCATTCTTGTAGTCCACTTCAGTCTTGTAGTCCACTTCAGTCTTGTAGTCCACTTCAGTCTTGTTGTCCACTTCAATCTTGTAGTCCGCTTCAGTCTTGTAGTCCACTTCAGTCTTGTAGTCCGCTTCAGTCTTGTAATCCACTTCAGTCTAGTAGTCCGCTTTAGTCTTGTAGTCCGCTTCAGTCTTGTAGTCCACTTCAGTCTTGTAGTCCGCTTCAGTCTTGTAGTCCACTTCAGTCTTGTAATCCGCTTTAGTCTTGTGTCCGCTTCAGTCTTGTAGTCCACTTCAGTCTTGTAGCCCGCTTCAGTCTTGTAGTCCGCTTCAGTCTGGTAGTCCACTTCAGTCTTATAGTCTGCTTCAGTCTTGTAGTCCGCTTCAGTCTTGTAGTCCGCTTAAGTCTTGTAGTCCACTTCAGTCTTGTAGTCCACTTCAGTCTTGTAGTCCGCTTCAGTCTTGTAGTCCACTTCAGTCTTGTAGTCCGCTTCAGTCTGGTAGTCCACTTCAGTCTTATAGTCCGCTTCAGTCTTGTAGTCCGCTTCAGTCTTGTAGTCCGCTTAAGTCTTGTAGTCCACTTCAGTCTTGTAGTCCACTTCAGTCTTGTAGTCCGCTTCAGTCTTGTAGTCCACTTCAGTCTTATAGTCCACTTCAGTCTTGTAGTCCGCTTCAGTCTTGTAGTCCACTTCAGTCTTGTAGTTCACTTCAGTCTTGTAGTCCACTTCAGTCTTGTAGTTCACTTCAGTCTTGTAGTCCACTTCAGTCTTGTAGTCCACTTCAGTCTTGTAGTTCACTTCAGTCTTGTAGTCCACTTCAGTCTTGTAGTCCACTTCAATCTTGTAGTCCACTTCAGTCTTGTAGTTCACTTCAGTCTTGTAGTCCACTTCAGTCTTGTAGTCCACTTCAGTCTTGTAGTCCACTTCAGTCTTGTAGTCCACTTCAGTCTTGTAGTCCACTTCAGTCTTGTAGTCCGCTTCAGTCTTGTAGTCCACTTCAGTCTTGTAGTCCACTTCAGTCTTGTAGTCCACTTCAGTCTTGTAGTCCACTTCAGTCTTGTAGTCCACTTCAGTCTTGTAGTTCACTTTAGTCTTGTAGTCCACTTCAGTCTTGTAGTCCACTTCAGTCTTGTAGTCCACTTCAGTCTTGTAGTCCGCTTCAGTCTTGTAGTCCACTTCAGTCTTGTAGTCCGCTTCAGTCTTGTAGTCCGCTTCAGTCTTGTAGTCCACTTCAGTCTTGTAGTCCGCTTCAGTCTTGTAATCCACTTCAGTCTTGTAGTCCGCTTCAGTCTTGTAGTCCACTTCAGTCTTGTAGTCCACTTCAGTCTTGTAGTCCACTTCAATCTTGTAGTCCGCTTCAGTCTTGTAGTCCACTTCAGTCTTGTAGTCCACTTCAATCTTGTAGTCCGCTTCAGTCTTGTAGTCCACTTCAGTCTTGTAGTCCACTTCAGTCTTGTAGTCCACTTCAGTCTTGTAGTCCACTTCAGTCTTGTATTCTGCTTCAGTCTTGTAGTCCACTTCAGTCATGTAGTCCACTTCAGTCTTGTAGTCCACTTCAGTCTTGTCCGCTTCAGTCTTGTAGTCCGTTTCAGTCTTGTAGTCCACTTCAGTCTTGTAGTCCGCTTCAGTCTTGTAGTCCACTTTAGTCTTGTAGTCCGCTTCAGTCTTGTAGTCCACTTCAGTCTTGTAGTCCACTTCAGTCTTGTAATCCACTTCAGTCTTGTAGTCCGCTTCAGTCTTGTAGTCCACTTCAGTCTTGTAGTCCACTTCAGTCTTGTAGTCCACTTCAATCTTGTAGTCCGCTTCATTCTTGTAGTCCACTTCAGTCTTGTAGTCCACTTCAATCTTGTAGTCCGCTTCAGTCTTGTAGTCCACGTCAGTCTTGTAGTCCACGTCAGTCTTGTAGTCCGCTTCAGTCTTGTAGTCCACTTCAGTCTTGTAGTCCACTTCAGTCTTGTAACCCACTTCAGTCTTGTAGTCCGCTTCAGTCTTGTAGTCCACTTCAGTCTTGTAGTCCACTTCAGTTTTGTAGTCCACTTCAATCTTGTAGTCCACTTCAGTCTTGTAGTCCACTTCAGTCTTGTAGTCCACTTCAATCTTGTAGTCCGCTTCAGTCTTGTAGTCCACGTCAGTCTTGTAGTCCACGTCAGTCTTGTAGTCCACTTCAGTCTTGTAGTCCACTTTAGTCTTGTAGTCCACTTCAGTCTTGTAGTCCTCTTCAGTCTTGTAGTCCACTTCAGTCTTGTAGTCCACTTCAGGTTTGTAGTCCACTTCAATCTTGTAGTCCGCTTCAGTCTTGTAGTCCACGTCAGTCTTGTAGTCCACGTCAGTCTTGTAGTCCACTTCAGTCTTGTAGTCCACTTCAGTCTTGTAGTCCGCTTCAGTCTTGTAGTCCACTTCAGTCTTGTAGTCCACTTCAATCTTGTAGTCCGCTTCAGTCTTGTAGTCCACTTCAGTCTTGTAGTCCACTTCAATCTTGTAGTCCGCTTCAGTCTTGTAGTCCACGTCAGTCTTGTAGTCCACGTCAGTCTTGTAGTCCACTTCAGTCTTGTAGTCCACTTCAGTCTTGTAGTCCACTTCAGTCTTGTAGTCCACTTCAGTCTTGTAGTCCACTTCAGTCTTGTAGTCCACTTCAGTCTTGTAGTCCACTTCAATCTTGTAGTCCGCTTCAGTCTTGTAGTCCACGTCAGTCTTGTAGTCCACTTCAGTCTTGTAGTCCACTTCAGTCTTGTAGTCCACTTCAGTCTTGTAGTCCACTTCAGTCTTGTAGTTCACTTCAGTCTTGTAGTCCACTTCAGTCTTGTAGTCCACTTCAGTCTTGTAGTCCACTTCAGTCTTGTAGTCCACTTCAGTTTTGTAGTCCACTTCAGTCTTGTAGTTCACTTCAGTCTTGTAGTCCACTTCAGTCTTGTAGTTCACTTCAGTCTTGTAGTCCACTTCAGTCTTGTAGTCCACTTCAGTCTTGTAGTTCACTTCAGTCTTGTAGTCCACTTCAGTCTTGTAGTCCACTTCAATCTTGTAGTCCACTTCAGTCTTGTAGTTCACTTCAGTCTTGTAGTCCACTTCAGTCTTGTAGTCCACTTCAGTCTTGTAGTCCACTTCAGTCTTGTAGTCCACTTCAGTCTTGTAGTCCACTTCAATCTTGTAGTCCGCTTCAGTCTTGTAGTCCACGTCAGTCTTGTAGTCCACTTCAGTCTTGTAGTCCACTTCAGTCTTGTAGTCCACTTCAGTCTTGTAGTTCACTTCAGTCTTGTAGTCCACTTCAGTCTTGTAGTCCACTTCAGTCTTGTAGTCCACTTCAGTCTTGTAGTCCACTTCAGTCTTGTAGTCCACTTCAGTCTTGTAGTCCACTTCAGTCTTGTAGTCCACTTCAGTCTTGTAGTCCACTTCAGTCTTGTAGTTCACTTCAGTCTTGTAGTCCACTTCAGTCTTGTAGTCCACTTCAGTCTTGTAGTCCACTTCAGTCTTGTAGTCCACTTCAGTCTTGTAGTCCACTTCAGTCTTGTAGTCCACTTCAGTCTCACCTTTTACACTCTACTTCCTGGTGAATCCCTATGAACTTCTCTTAGTATATTTCTAAGTTATCGTATTTCTCTTGATGGTTCTTTTAAATTTGAAGTGAAATTGTCTCATATTAAGGAACATTTATTTTTCAAATAACAGTGAACCGGTTAGTTTTCAGATATTGGCTTTCTACTGCGTTATATATATATATATATATATCCCAATACCTAAGGTATTGGGATATCGTTAAAACTGACATTTTTCCACTCTAAATGGTAAGTAAACAACAGCAGTTACTCTCGTACGTCTCTGTTATTTTGTTGTGAGTCCTGCATCGTCATGTGCAGCCAACTCTCAAGAAAATACGTATTGGATTAGATTATATGAAAAAGGAAAGCGAAAATGTGTACATTAACAAATGAATTATAACCAAGAGTGCCTGTGTACTCGTTAAAACTACTGGACGGAAATGAGCACCCCTTTGTCAAGCACTCCTTAGTGTATGTGTGTGTGTGTACTCACTTATTTGTGGCTGCAGGGGTCGATACACAGCTCCTGGCCCCGCCTCTTCACTGATCGCTACTAGGTCTCCCTCTCTCCCTGCGCCATTAACTTTATCATACCTCGTCTTAAAACTATGTATGGTTCCCGCGTCTACTATATCGCTTGCCAGACTACTCCACTGCCTGACAACTCTATAACTAAAGAAATACTTCCTAACATCTCTTTGACTCATCTGGATCTTCAACTTCCAATTATGACCCCTCGTTTCTGTGTCCCAAATTTGGAACATCCTGTCTCTGTCCACCTTGTCAGTTCCTCCGAGTATTTTGTGTGTCGTTGTCATATCTCCCCTAACCCTCCTTTCCTCCAGTGTCGACAGGTCGATTTCCCTTAACCTATCTTCGTAGGGCATTCACCTTAGCTCTGGAACTAGCCTTGTTGCAAACCTTTGCATTTTCTCTAATTTCTTGATGTGCTTGACCACGTGTGGGTTCCAAACTGGTCCTGCATACTCCAGTATGGGCCTGACGTACACGGTGTATAGAGTCTTGAACTATTATTTACTGAGGTATCGCAATACTATTCTCAGGTTTGCCAGGCACCCATATGCTGCAGCAGTTATCTGGCTGATGTGCGTTTCAAGAGATTTGCCCGGTATTACATTCACCCCAAGATCCTTTTTCTTGAGTGAGGTTTGCAGTCTTTGTCCACCTAGCCTGTACTCTGTCTGCGGTCTTCTTTGCCCTTCTCCGATCTGCATGACTTTGCATTTGGCAGGGTTAAATTCGAGAAGCCAGTTGCTGGACCAAGCTTCCAGTCTGTCCAGGTCTCTTTGTAGTTCTGCCTTATTCTCATCTGATTTAATTCTCCTCATTAACTTCACATCATCTGCAAACAGGGACACTTCTGAGTCTATCTTTTCCGTCATGTTATTCACCTATACCAAAAATAGCACAGGTCCAAGACTGACCCCTGTGGAACCCCGCTCGTCACAGGCGCCCACTGTGATACCTAATCACGTACCATGACTCATTGTTGCCTCCCTGTCAAATATCTCTGATCCACTGCATTGCCCTTCCTGTTATACGTGTCTGATCCTCTAGCATTTGCACTAATCTCTTGTGAGGAATTGTGTCGAAGGCCTTCTTGCAGTCCAAGAATATGCAATCTACCCAACCCTTCCTTCAATCATTCCTTAGGATCTGATATCGGGGTATGAAGATTGCGTCTGTTATCATCCCGGTGAGTTTCGTTTCTTTGACTGCTATGATGTCTGATTCTTTCATTCCACTCCTCACATTTATTTGTTATTCCATCTGCATTCGTATACCAAACCTTCAACTTCTTTTCTAAAACTATGGTCTGGGGAGAACATCGGGGTTGGGGGAGTGGGAGCCCTGGTGGGGATCTATTGGGGGTTGCTGTGGGGTAGAGTTTGTGATGAGGGGGTGCAAACAGAGGGTACAGTGTGTAGGTTTTGGTTTAGATTGTTTGGTTGCATTGCAGTTGTCGTGGTTGGGGGTCCTTCTGTGGGTGGTTCTGAAGAAAGTTGTGTTTGCCCTTTCTCCTGAGTTTGGGTTCTTCTGTTCATCTCCGTCATTGCCTCTCGTTCCTCCTTGCATCTTTGTACCCTCTCTTTCAGTTTCTGCCTTTCTTCATGTGTTCTCTCTCTGTCGAGGTACACTCTCCGGTACTTCTGTATGTTCCTTAGTCGTGCTTTCTCTTGCAGGATCCTGTTTCGAGCTGATTCTGCCTTGAAAATCACTTTAGCCATTTTTTTTCCTCTTGCAAACCACCCAATTCTCAGAAAATTTGTCAACTGGGTCATGTCATCCTCTTATTGCTTTAATGATATTTTCAATCACTTTTTTCTCCTCCTGTCTTCTTGCTATATAAGTTTTCCCTTCGACTTCTTGGAACCCATAGACAACAACTGACCTCTCCCTTTCGCCTTCCCACTGTACTTCCCTTTGCAACCCCTGAGACAATTTAATTCCTTCCACTGAAGCGTTCCTTCCTTCAGTCTCTTCTCTAGCTGGTATCCCTGTGCTCATTGGTTTGTCTTCTTTTCCTTCTCAGCTGTGCCTGGGCACTGCAGTAGTCTGTTTGAGCCTCTGCGTATAGCTTAGCTCCTTCATTGTCTTTAGTCCCCTCATTTGTTCCTGATGCGCTCCTCATATTTTCCCGGGCTCCACGGTGGTCTGATAGGGTCTCCGCATACAGTACAGCTCCTTTGTTCCCTACAGACCCTTCGTCTGAGACTGATGTAGCAGTTCTTGATGTCATGCCTGTACTGCTCTTCGGTGTGTGTTTCCGTGTGTGTGCAAGCGTGTGTGTGGGTGTATAAAACCAAGCAAAACAGAAATAACTGAGTGTTTTCAAGTGTGTAAAAGACACGTCTTCAGACGAACTAGAACGAAGAAGGTAAACACATTTTATGGGCTCGTAACCGAGAATAAATTCTCCAGTGACTTCTTTGAGAAGGTGAAAGGTGCGAGTGTTAGAATTACTAAGATATTAAAATAGTCTAACCTAACTGATTGAGCCGAACCATGTGTAGATATTGTGCTTTATGCACATTGTGCCAGGAAGCTAAATTTTTATTAATTTATTTAACTCACAATAGAAACTCATAAATAGTTGAAGATGGTCTGTAATAGGACAACTAGAAAATCGAAAAGAAAATTGTAAGTTTGCAGCAAAACGGGAAACTATTTTATTATTTAGCTATAACTTGAATAATGAAATATTAACCAAACAGAAAAAAAAACAAGCAAGCCAATTAGCCAGACTAATTTTTCACATTGTTACTGAAAAACAAGAACCCAAGGCTGAGAGACCGACCACCTCAAACCTCCTGATTGAAGGCTGAAGGACTGTTCACCTCATATTTACCTCTTCATCCAACTTAAATCCATTCGAGGAAATTTTTCGACAATATAGATACCTAATTGTTGCACAAGTGTCTCATCAGTTCGTCATTACTGAATACCATTTATAATCAGAAAAAATCCACGAGAGTATAAGCAGGTGGATGATAATAAGAGCGGAAGGATAAGGTGATGGGAGAGTGGATGAGGAAAAATAATGTGCATGGAGACTGGATAAGAAAAAAACACTAAGTGATACTGAATGAGGAAGTATAAGGTACAATACGTTTGGATAAGGGACAAGAATAGGTAGCTGGAAGATCGATTAAGGAAGAATGATTTGCAGGGAGACTGCATCAGGACATAAACACCAGGGTGATCGAATGAAAGGAAACAAAATGTGCAGGTAGATGGAATGAAGGAGAAGGTAAAAAAAACGCGGAGAGATTGGACGAGGAAGAGAGTATCAGGTGTAAATAGTTGGAACATGCCCTAACAATCAATAAGGGGCTTCTTAAAAACGACTTAGCTTTTTGCTTTGTTTTTTAAATTTGCACATCCCAAATTATATGAACCTTAAACTTATAAAATGGTGAATCTCAGCAGCAAACATTATTATAAAAAAATCCCTAGAACATCAACTGTAAAATTATAATAAAAATATTGTTTAGAACTTGGCTAATTTTCCGTATATTAAATAATTATTAACTGAAATTGACTCCTCTTTCTAGAAAAACAGAAAATAAACAACTACTTGAGAGATATATTATACTGAGTGAGACTGAGAATGATTGAGTTTGGAAATTCTTGAATATACGAAACATTTCCAGAGATTTACGCAAGATGGACGAACAGACGAAGGCGATTTACGAAGCAAATTCTTTACCAATAATAGATTTTTTGAGACTGAAAGAAAGTTATATGGAAGGAGAAGAAAAAAGGGAGCTTTTATAAAGGAAGAGAGAGAGAGAGAAAGAAAGAGACAGGCGAGTAAGGAGGACTAAAGAGGATGGTGTGAAAAAAACGGGAGGAGCGTAATGAATAAAGAAGATAAAGTAAAATAAAAATTACGAAGGCGATGGACAGTGAAGCGATATAAGAATGGAAAAGGAAAGGAGACTGAAAGGAGAAACTAGAGAACGGAAAGATAATGAATTGTGATAGGTAAGCTATGAAGAAGGATGGAAGGGAGGAGCGGGTTGTGGAGTAAGGAGGAGGGTGGTGAGGAATTCTGAACAAGGAAAGAAAGCGGTAAGGAGTTATGAAGGAGGATAAAGGGTGCTGTTGGAGAGTGAGCAAAGTAACATTAAGGGAATCCGGCAGGCCGGACTTGAGTCCTGGAGGTGGAAGTACAGTGTCTGCACTCTGAAGGAGGGGTGTTAATGTTGCAGTTTTATAACTGTAGTGTGAGCACGCCTCTGGCAAGACAGTGATGGAGTGAATGATGGTGAAAGTGTTTCTTCTTTGGCAGATCATCCTCCTTTGGTGGGAAACGTGACGTGTGCGGAGAGCGACGACATGTGACGAGATCGACGGCATGTGACGAGATCGACGACATGTGACGAGATCGACGACATGTGACGAGATCGACATGTGACAGATGTATGAGCACAGTGTTTTACGGATGTGAAAAGAGTAACATTAGGAAGGTGCGTCGAGAACAACATTAGGCAAGTGTAACGAGAACGAAATTAGACAGGTGTGTTGAGAATAACATTAGGCAGGTGTAACGAAAACAACATTAGGCAGGTGTAACGAGAACAACATTAAGCAGGTGTATCGAGAGTAACAGTTAATAGTATAGCAGTCACGTGAAATATTTGGAAGTATTTTTCGAGGCACAAAGTCGAGGCATATTATGTTAAAGGCTGTTCGACATTGGAGAAAAGTCGTAAGGAGATGAATCCTTCTCAACCTGACATATCAGCCCAATGTCTAGAAGCAGGGACCAGATAGTGTTTGTGCCGGGGTAAATATCAAGAGGTTCTTTGCCGTCCAGCTGAATCCAAAAGTGATATAAAAGGAACAGTCTGCATGACAATTACTGGCCTGGTGGGTTTCAGTAGGCTCGGAGGCTTGGTAGTTTGCCAAGAACAATAAATACAAAATGCCATTACGCTTGATGGCAACACTGGAGCAGAGAAAAACCCTTTTTCACTATTCATATAGAGAACAGTATAATAGAAAAAATTACTGGGAGCAGAAGAAAAGGAAGATACTGTCATAAAAGATGATTACAGTCACTGAGAGGTTCACCCGTCAAAGTGTTTAGAAAGAAAGTTCTTTCAATGCAGAAACATGTCTCTTTTTTGTGTGAGAAAGACCTGCATCAACTGAAGGGTCCTTTTCCATTTGCCCTTGATGCTCATTTTCGTCAACGTGCCTTCAGATTACAGAACACGAACATAGGAAAGAGAAGCTTACGACGACGTTTCGGTTCGCCTTGGATCATTTACAAAGTCGTCGTAAGCTCCTCTCTCCTGGGGGTTATTTGTGTATTGTTCCAGTCACGGTATTGTGCCTTTTAAATCATACCGCGGGCGGGAATAGAACCCGCGATCAGAGAGTCTCAAAACTCCAGACCGTCGCAATCGTGTCATTACGATTTCGTGAGTCATGGTTGTGCCTTTTAGTTATTTATTTACTTACAGAACAAGCCTCTGCTTAACATTATATTTACAAATATTTATTACACGACAAATGAACTTAGATTGAGAACACAACAAAGACACACTGTTTTGGCATCATGAACATTATACAACAAATGGAAGAACACTTTTCTGTGGGAATGATTAACTAAATTGATAAACATAAAAAATGATTGACTCTCTTGTGAAGGTCGAGAAAATACAAACAAAATGGAGATGGATTTTGGAAAGAATAACAATGAAAGAAAAAATTATTTCTAATCCACATCCTTTATCAGTAATAGTTTTTAAAAACCCAGAGAGTAGGATATATAGAGGGAGCAGAAAAGAGGATACTGAGAAGTTATGAAGGAAGATAAGGAGATAAACGAAGAGTGATGGACAAGGTGGGAGGAAAGTGAAGAGTAAAAGGGAAAGAGAGGAGAAAACAAGAACACTGTAAAGAGAGATGAGGAAGCAGATTGAAGAATTATGAGATGGAAGGGCATTAAAATGAAGCGATAAATAGAAAGAAAGAGCATAACGATAACGAGAGAAAGAGAGAGAGAAAGGTGGTGAGGAATTATGGGAGATAGAACAATATAGCGCGAGAAAAGAGGCAGCCTAACTTATGGGAGGAAAGAAATAACGGGAAGGAATTATGATGGAGAAAGAAAGCTCGAATGAGATATGAAGAAATAATGAGAAATGAAGTTGATGAGGAGTTACGAAGGTGGAAGGAAGGTACTGAGGAGTTATGAGAAGAAATATCACTTCTTCTATGATGAAGGAAGGAATGTGGGAGGTTATTATAAATGAAGTTGTTAGCAAGAAGGTAGTGAGGAGCAATACAGAACTAAAAGATTAACCAGGAGCAAGAAGATGTGCACAGAAGCGAATAGAGCTCTTGGCTTCATATCAAGAAGTATAAATAACAGGAGTCCTCAAGTTATTCTTCAACTCTATATATAGTTGGTTAGTCTTTATTTGGGGTATGCTGCACAATTTTTGTCACTGTACAAAGGAGGATGACAAAGTTGACCCCTTGTATCAGAAATCTTTCCTACGAGGACAGACTGAGGACCCTAAATCTGCACTTTCTAGAAAGGAGTAGAATCAGAGGGGATATGACTGAGACGTATAAATGGAAAACAGGAATAAATAAATAAAGGGGATGTAAATAGCGTGCTTAAAATATCTAACCAAGACAGGACTCGCAGCAATGACTTAAAGTTGGAAAAAATTAGATTTAGGAAGTATATAAGAAAACACTGGTTTGGTAATAGAGTTGTGAATAATTGGAACAAACTCCCGAGTAACGTCATTGAAGCTAAAACGTTGGGTTGTTTTAAAAATAGGTTAGACAAGTATGTGAGCGGACGTGAGTTGGACCTGACCAGCTTGGGCCAGTAGGCCTGCTGCATTGCTTCTTAATTCGTATATTCTAAGAGCAAGCAAAGATAGTCGGGTGTAACGAGAAAGCAAATATAGTCAGGTGTAACGAGAAAACAATCAGGTGTAACAAGAAAACGTAGTCAGGTGTAACGAGAAAGCAACAATACTCAGTCAAGTGTAACAAGAAAGAAGTTAGACAGCTGAGACAAATGAAAAATTATCAGGTGTGACAAAAGCTAGAGAATGTAACAATAATTCCTTGTGTAACTGGACTGATAAGCGAATACCAACAAATATACACAAATAAGAAACTTAAACGTAGTTTGGGTAACTGTATAAATGGCATCGTGTCACTAATAAAGTTGGTAGAATTACCGACAATATGTAAAGTAAAAGGACACAAGTGCAACTAATGTGACATTTATTGTGGCCATTATCAAGCCATTACTGGCTTGATAAAGCTCCTGGAGAGCGAAACGTTGCCACAATAAATGTCACATTAGTTGCACTTGTGTCCTTTTACTTTACATCGTGTCACTAACTTGACGAAGACTGTAAATCAAACGAAACGTTCTAATTCGCTTATTCCAGTAAGTTGACTTAATGAATGGGTTCCAATTTGATGATCGACAGTCAGTGCATGTAAAAACAATATTTTTCCCTGACTGACTGAAGTGAACCTTCGTTGAGTATATAAATCTTCTGATGTTAAAACCATTAATTTCATCTTCAAAAAAACGAATTTAGTATGTAAACGAAATTAGGAGACGCCGAGTATTTTTACTTTGTGTAAATCTTTAATTTGGAAAGTCTTCACATATACCACAAGTGGCCGTCCGCCTGAAAATGTAGCAGTGAAAGCCTCCAAATCTCAATACCCTGCTAATTTGCAAATTCTTTTTGAGATCAGCCACTAACTCGAAAACACTTACTAGGTTAACGAGAATTCTGAAGACCTAATAATCTGACTTAATATGATGAGCAGTAGAAAGGAAACAGAGGCAAAAGCGTACACAGAGCGAGAGAGAGAGAGAGAGAGAGAGAGAGAGAGAGAGAGAGGGGAGAAACACAGAAACACAGACAGTGTATGTAAATCTGTCACCATCATAGTGCTATGGTAAACAAACAGAAGATTAAGAATCAAGATTCATGTTGCATGGATTTCTAAATTTTAAACAAAGTTTACTTCGGTAAACAGTGAGAGGAGATGATATTATCGACGATTTTTAAATAGAAAGTGAGAAGAAGGAGGAATTAGAATGTGAAAATATTTTTACATCCAACTGAAATACTAAACCCTTAAGGGTCAAATAGCGCCTTTGGACTGAGAGGTAATCAGCTTTATTCCGAGGCAAGTAACAGTAGCTCCAGTTCCTTGGATCAGGACACCCAGTGAAGGTGGAGGAGACCCGATAAGTAGTACATAAGGTACAGGGAATTTGAACCTGTCATGACAACAAAGAGTTTGACAGAACGGATTATGCATTTTACATTTTCTGTTGGTTGCTTAATAAGACTTGAAGTCTATTGACCTCACGAGGGTCATTAAGGCTGTGTGTAACCTGTTCAATACCAGTCAAGAATACCTCATTTCATTAAAAAAGGGAATTAAATTCTCATCACATGCAGAATAAACACTGAGAGAAGTTGGTAAATGAGACACTTGTGCAACATTTGGGTACCTTTACTCTGGATGAGGAGTTTGAGGTAATTAGTCCCTCAGCTTGGAGTCAATGTGTTTAGTCCATCAATCTTGATGAAATTGCAGCATACTAGGTTAGGTAAGGTTTTGTCAGGAAGCAGGACAAGTGTTTCCTGACGCGGGTCTTAGTCAGATGATGACCCACCGTTGGAGCTTCTGATCATCTGACCGAGGCCTTCCGCTGGCTTACGAGCCCACCCCCTTAAAAATTATGGTCAGTTGTAACCATTTAGTTACTTTTTATGCATCATACTCCCGGAGATGGACCTTATATACTGCTGACAGATGGTCGGCGGGATCACTAGTGGAAAACTCCACTAGTGCAAGTAGGTCGGAACTGTAAGTTAGACAAGGCTTGAAAAATTTCCTTCATCAAGATCCTAAAATGTTGCTGTGTCTTACAGAATGTTGATAAATAATTTACTGAACCGACAACTTGTTGATAAATAAAGTTACTTAAATGTGTCTCGTTTATGAACTTGTCGGATTTCTAAACTATTTGTGTACTCCTCTCGCTAAACATTTTCGCGTTTGCTTCTCCCAGTATCATATATATAAATGTCAACTCAAAAAAATACTAGACATTTTGCTTGATAGATGTTTAATATGGGATAAACTAATTCAAATTCAGAACTCTATCAAGTCACACTCCAACAAACCAGAGAATTAGAGGAGGAGGAATATTTTTACTGAAGGAGGCTGTTCTATTAAAATCGAACACCTGAAAATATATAGAACGTTCGGAGGAGCCTAATAATTATTTTTAAATCGAGCTTGAGTTTTGCAAGTTAGACAGAGGGAAATTATCTCTGAAGATAATCCGAATAAAGTGGCCGTCTTTTACTAAATTTACTTGAACTCTTGATATTTTTGAAGGCTCTGAAGGGGTTATATAGGAGGACCAGAGATGCTGGTAGTGGAAAGTTGTAAAGGAAGGTGACTGTGAGAGAGTGATGGACGTGGAGGCAAGGAAGTGAGGCTATACGAGGAGAGAAGAGGGAAGAAGACGGAGTGGAGACAAGAGAAATGATTAGGAAGGGAAAAAAGGAAGAGCGATGAAGAGAAAGGATATCAAGGTAATACGAGAAGGAACATAGACGATAGTGAGGACAAACTAAAGAGAGCAAGCCAGGGAGGAATTATGAAAGGTTAGCCAATACAGAGCCAGAAAGATAACTTCTAATTGTGAGTAGTCTGATAAATAAAAACAATCGAGGGAAAAACTATTTGTCAGTTATGATGAGAGACAGACAGAGACATTTACATATATTGTAATTGGTCGCCTCGATAAAATAAGGTTTTTAATAGCTCTTAACCATGTGGAGACTGACCGGGAGAACTGGGATCCCATCAGTTGTCGGGAAAACTGGAGTATAATTCATAAACGCTGTCAAGGGAAAGGAATATCATGAGCCAGCACATAAACACTTAATGTCCTCCCATTTTGTAAATTGTTTTTGAGATCAGCTAAAATTCCGGAAACTCTTATTGAATTTATGAGAAATATGACGATCTAATCTGTTGACTTGATAAAATGTGCATCATAAGGAAAGTAAGAGAAGAAGAAAAAGTAAAGAGAGAGAAAGAGGTTATATGTGTGTGTGTAATATATATATATATATATATATATATATATATATATATATATATATATATATATATATATATATATATATATATATATATGTATATGATACTGTGCTTATGGGAGATTCAAAAGAAAAATTGCAAAGGGTAGTGGATGAGTTTGGGAGTGTGTGTAAAGGTAGAAATTTGAAAGTGAAAATATAAAAGAGTAAGGTGATGAGGGTATCAAATGATTTAGATAAAGAAAAATTGGATATTAAACTGGGGAGGAGGAGTATGGAAGAAGTGAATGTTTTCAGATATTTAGGAGTTGACGAGTCGATGGATTTATGAAGGATGAGGTTAATCATAGAATTGATGAGGGAAGAAAGGTGAGTGGTGCATTGAGGTATATGTGGAGACAAAAAACGTTATCTATGGAGACAAAGAAGGGAATGTATGAAAGTATAGTAGTACCAACACTCTTATATGGATGTGAAGCTTGAGTTGTGAATGCAGCAGCGAGGAGGCGGTTGGAGGCAGTGGAGATGTCCTGTCTAAGGGCAATGTGTGGTGTAAATATTATGCAGAAAATTCGGAGTGTGGAAATTAGGAGAAGGTGTGGAGTTAATAAAAGTATTAGTCAGAGGGCTGAAGAGGGGTTGTTGAGGTGGTTTGGTCATTTAGAGAGAATGGATCAAAGTAGAATGACATGGAGAGAGTATGAATCTGTAGGGGAAGGAAGGCGGGGTAGGGGTCGTCCTCGAAAAGGTTGGAAGGAAGGGGTAAGGGAGGTTTTGTGGGTGAGGGACTTGGACTTCCAGCAGGCGTGCATGAGCCTGTTCGATAGGAGTGAATAGAGACAAATGGTATTTGGGACCTGACGATCTGTTGGAGTGTGAGCAGGGTAATATTTAGTGAAGGGATTCAGGGAAACCGGCTATTTTTATATAGCCGGAGTTGAGTCCTGGAAGTGAAAAGTACAATGCCTGAACTCTAAAGGAGGAGTTCGGGATATTAGCAGTTTGGAGGGATATGTTGTGTATCTTTATACGTATATGCTTCTAAACTGTTGTGTTCTGAGCACCTCTGCAAAAACAGTGATTATGTGTGAGTGAGGTGAAAGTGTTGAATGATGATGAAAGTATTTTCTTTTTGGGGATTTTCTTTCTTTTTGGGTCACCCTGCCTCGGTGGGAGACGGCCGACTTGTTTGTATATATATATATATATATATATATATATATATATATATATATATATATATATATATATATATATATATATATGCAAAACAACCACTTTGAAAGAATAGAGAAATTCCAAGCGCTTTCGTGACTACTCACTTTATCAAGTCACGAAAGCGCTTGGAATTTCTCTATTCTTTCAGAGTGGTTGTTTTGCATACATATATATATATATATATATATATATATATATATATATATATATATATATATATATATATATATATATATATATATATATATGTCTTGCCGAATAAGTAAAACTTGCGATTTTGGCTTAAATAACAACGCTCTTCTTGCCGAATAAGGCAAGTGAAAATTTGTGTATGGAATAATTTCGCAAAAATCATTCTGAACCTAGCGAAAATAATACATTTCATTGTGTTTGTTTATTATTATTAAATTATTGTAAACTTATCTAAAATATATTTAGTTGGATTATGCTCAATTAAATTGCGTTTGTTATCATAAGGTTAGGTAAGTTTTCTTTGGTTATTTTGATACAAAATTATTAATTTTTATATTAACATAAATGAAAAAAATATATACCTTACCTTACCTTTGATATACCTTTGAAGAGTTTCGACAGTTAATCTATTCTCTGAACCCGGCCATAGGCCAGGCTCGTCTGGTGCTTGCCTGGTCAGCCAGGCTGTTGCTGCTGGAGGCCTGTTGCCACACATATCCATCACAACCTGGTTAATCTGGCACCTGGTGAAGATACATATCCAGTGTCCTCTTGAAGGCTTCTACACTTGTTCCAGCCGTCTTTCTGATTTCTTCTGGTAAGATGTTGAATAGTCTGGGACCCCGAATGTTGATACAGTGTTCCCTTATTGTCCCCACCGCCCCTCTGCTCCTCACTGGGTTTATTTTGCACTTCCTCCTATATCTCTCACTCCAGTATGTTGTTATGGCAGTGTGCAGATTTGGGACCAGGCCCTTGAGTACTTTCCAGGTATATATTATCATGTATCTTTCTCTCCTCCGCTCCATTGAGTACATGTTCATGACTTGAAGTCGTTCCCAGTAATTTAGGTGCTTTACTGGCTCAATGTGTGCTGTAAACGAGCTAACGATCTCTGTATCTGTTCCAGCTCCGATAGTTCTCCTGCTCTGAACGGGGCCGTCAGCACTGAGCAATATTCTAAATGAGGGAGCACTAGCGATTTGAATAGTCTCACCATCGGCATTATTTCCCTTTATTTTGAAAGTTCTCAATACCCACCCCATCATCTTCCTGGCTATCGTGATCTTTGTTTTGTTATGGTTTTTAAAAGAAAGGTCTTTTACGTGTTCCTTTCTTTCTATTTGGTGCCCCTCTTGAGTTTTGTATATAGTGCTCCTTTTGAGTTTATTCTTTCCATACCTATGCAGCAGGAGCTTATCACCATTGAACGTCATGTTGTACTCCACTGCCCATTGGAAAACCCAGTAATTTTTCAGTGTCCTCTACCGCAGTGACTTTCACGCTTATCTTAGTGTCATCTGCAAATGATGATACAAAAGTGTGACGGGTGTTTTCATGTGTGTCTGCTATGAGGATGAGAAACAGCAGAGGTGTCCGGACAGTTCCTTGGGGCAATGAGCTTCTTACCTCACTGGTGCTGGATCTTGCTCTGTTCACTACTACTTTTTGTGTTCTGTATGTTAGGAACCCGAGAATTCATCTGCCTACCTTCCCCATAATGCCCATTGTCCTCATTTTGTGTGCTGTAACTCCATGATCGCATTTGCCAAATGGCTTTGCAAAATCTGTGTAAATCACATCTGCGTTTTGGTCATCTTCCAACGCCTCCGTAACTCATTTCCTGTTCATTGTCAGTATACGAATCTCTTCTCAATAGTAGTCCAATTCTACAGGTAGTTCTTAGCTTGGATTTCGCATAGGAATAGAAATATTTTGGGTTTCTTGCAATATCCTGTATGGCCCTTTGTTCCCTTTGTACTTCTGTGACGTATGATATCCTAAGTTTTTGCTATAGTTCAGTAATCTTTCCTCTGTTGCAGCATATTTGTGTTTTTAAGCAATTCAATAACCTGTTTTCTTCTTTTGTATCATCTCCTACGCTCTCTCTGTTTCTGATCCTCTTCTGGATTTCCTCAGTGGTACGTGTTTCATACATACCATGTATGCTTATCTATTCAGCTTCTTTAGGCACTAGTGGGGATTTAGGGCGCTCATATCTGTTTCCCAGGATATGTCTGATAGCTCTTGATTTATTTTTTCCTAGTCAATTCTATGGTTGTTAAAATTAAACTTTAGTGACGCAGTTCCCTAACCCTGAGTAAATACTCGTTTGAACTTCTATGATGTTATGATCAGAGTATATTGCTTTTGCAACTGCTCTGATTAGCTACTTGTTGTTTGCGAATATCAAATCCAGAGTATTTTCATTCCTAGTGGGATCAGTTACCTGTTGGTTTAAAGAGTATTTTTCACAAAGCCTCATTAGTTCCCTGGTATGTACCTGTTGCGCCATCGTCCATTTTACAAGAGGGAGATTAAACTCTCCAAGGAGTAAAATATTTGGTGTGGGATTTTCTAGCCTATCTAGATAGCTATCTATCTTCCTTAACTGATCTGTGAATTCCTCAGCAGTTGCTGATGGTGGTTTGTATGCTAGGATAATTACCAGATTCCTATTTTCAATTTAAATGCCTAGAATTTCTACTATATCATTCGTAAACTTCAGCACCTTTGTGCAACAGAAAGAATCTTTTACATAGAGTCCTACTCCTCCATGTGACCTATTAATTCTATCACATCTATATATGTTACAGCTTTCTATTTTTTTCTCTCCACCAAAACATCCCTTGTGTGTGTTTCTGTAAATGCTCCAAACATGGCATTCGTTTCTTATAGGAGCCCACTGACATAACTTTGTCGTTTTTATTTGATTTCAGACCCTGAATATTTGCAAATATGAAGCAGGAATTACCATTTGGGATGTTTAGTTTTGCTGTGTGTTTCGTTAGTACCACTGGTGATGTACTACCTGGTATGACCCCTGGTGTACATACCCCTGGTTTCTCCAGTACTGACTTTGCATTTGATTGTATATTCTGCCCTGATGAGCTGAGGCCTAGTTTAGTATGTCCCATTCTGCTGCCCATCTGATCCATTTGTAGCATTTCCTCTTTTTACCTCTTTCTTTGGTCCTATCGTTTCGCTTTATGTCTAAAAATTATTGCTGTTCATTTTCTCGTTCTCTGCTTTTTATGTAGCTCCGCGTTCCTCTTTCATGATGGTCTGGGCAGCTCAGGTCATAATATTCTCTGAACTGTGTTGCAGCTTTGCACATCACTGGGTGGAAGTAACCTGCATATAAAGTATATATATATATATATATATATATATATATATATATATATATATATATATATATATATATATATATATATATATATATATATATATACATATATATATATATATATGCACGCATATATATACACACATCACAGTCATAAAGCAATTATGAGCAGAATAGGAAGTAGCTTGATTGGGTAGGACATATTTTTGTGGGTATTTCTTAATTCTAAGGATGAAAAAACCATGCTAGTGTTATGCTCAGGGAAGTTGATTAAGGGAGGAAGTACCAGGTCTGAAGAGAATGAACGTGGGGAAAGGAGTATAAGGCGTAGAAATATCGGATGATGGAGGAAGTAGCGTGTGTAGAGTTAATGACTGAGGAAGTATAGTGAGCAGGGCATTCACACAAGTCACAGTAAAAAAAAAAGAGTTTGCTAGAACAGTGTGTATCTAACAGTTTCGGATATGTATGCTCAGAATTAGATGTACTTCACAATTTATTGGTAATATAAAGGATGTTTCTCTGCTAATTAAGTGAATTGTTACACTTCATGACAATAAAATACGTATATATCATCACAAATATCATTAAAAATAATTGCTTGATATTTATTTCGCAAATATTTGTTATTCGAGAAAACAATTGCAATGCAGAACTCAAGCAAATCACCTTTTTTTTGCAAATCAGAGAATGAATGATAAAGAGAAATATATTTTTGTAAGGAAAATGATGAACTAAATTAGGAAACTAACAAATGAATAGAACCATTTCGGGAGGCAAAGATTTTATCTGATTGAACAGTAGTTTTGTGAGGCGGACGAGCGGAAAGGGTTATAAGGAAGAAGCGGAACTAAAGGTATTGACAAGTATTGAAGGAAGATTGGAAGGTGAGTGAGGGGTGCTGGACAAGAATGGAAGGTGGTGAAGAGTTACTAGGGAAAAATAAAGGGGGGAGAAAAAGGGCGGGAGGGATAAGAGACGAATAAAATACAAAAGCAAGATTGATGAGGAAGTACTCTGAGATTTTATTGGGAGAGGAGAAACGAGAGTGGGAGGTGAGAAATTGAGTTAGAAAGAGAAATAATGAGAGTGTAAAGAAAATGAGCAGGCCGAAAAAAAATATGGAAAGACAAGAGTGTGAAGGAGATATGTAGGAGCAAGAGCGTCGATGAGAGGCTATGGTGAGCAAAGAAAGATGGTGAAGAGTTATGAAGGAAAAATGTAGATGGTGAGGAAGAGAAATGAATGAATGAAGGTACTGAGGAGTAATTATCGAAAAAGAAGGATGGGAAGGAGTTATAGAAAAGGAAATGGTGACGTGTTTTAAAAGAGTAATGTAGGTGGTGATGAAGTTATATAAATGAAGGAAGGAAGTGAGATATTTTGAAGGAGGAAGGAGGGTGGTGACGAGTTATGGAGATCCAAGCACTATACTAGACCCCCCCCCCCACACACACAAACAATAGCTAGAAAATTTATCTACAAAAGGGACGTTTGACGGATATAAAATCAGCTAGAAAATTCAACGATCGTTGGATGCAATAGACGATTTCTGCTCACTGCTATAATGTGAATAAATACAAAATAATTGATCGTAGTTACAAGTCGACACTAAGGGCCTTGGGCACTAACGTTTAGAGATTTTAAAATTGAAGTTGAAAAATTATGGAAATTAAGGTTTTCTTACAAAAAAATAGTACAAAATTCTGGCAACATGTTGATGCAATCAGCTTGTTTCTATTATATTTCTAAGTGTGTGTTTTTCAAAAATGTAATTTTTATGTTTTTGCTGTCATCAAGAGGACATGTTGGCAATTAGTGTTTTTATTGTTTTTTTTACTCCAGAAATTACTATTATTTCATTCTAAATTACTGATTATTTCATTCTAAACAAGTTCTGTGACGACTAAAGTGAAGAGCACAGAGTTGTTGCTGCTCTGTTGCCTCTGGGTTGTCAACAATGATAGGGGTTTGCAACACACTCACTCTGGGTTATCAACAATGATAGGGGTTTGCAACACGCTCACTCTGGGTTATCAACAATGATAGGGGTTTGCAACACGCTCACTCTGGGTTATCAACAATGATAGGGGTTTGCAACACACTCACTCTGGGTTATCAACAATGATAGGGGTTTGCAACACGCTCACTCTGGGTTATCAACAATGATAGGGGTTTGCAACACGCTCACTCTGGGTTATCAACAATGATAGGGGTTTGCAACACGCTCACTCTGGGTTATCAACAATGATAGGGGTTTGCAACACGCTCACTCTGGGTTATCAACAATGATAGGGGTTTGCAACACGCTCACTCTGGGTTATCAACAATGATAGGGGTTTGCAACACGCTCACTCTGGGTTATCAACAATGATAGGGGTTTGCAACACGCTCACTCTGGGTTATCAACAATGATAGGGGTTTGCAACACGCTCACTCTGGGTTATCAACAATGATAGGGGTTTGCAACACGCTCACTCTGGGTTATCAACAATGATAGGGGTTTGCAACACGCTCACTCTGGGTTATCAACAATGATAGGGGTTTGCAACACGCTCACTCTGGGTTATCAACAATGATAGGGGTTTGCAACACACTCACTCTGGGTTATCAACAATGATAGGTGTTTGCAACACGCTCACTCTGGGTTATCAACAATGATAGGGGTTTGCAACACGCTCACTCTGGGTTATCAACAATGATAGGGGTTTGCAACACGCTCACTCTGGGTTATCAACAATGATAGGGGTTTGCAACACGCTCACTCTGGGTTATCAACAATGATAGGGGTTTGCAACACGCTCACTCTGGGTTATCAACAATGATAGGGGTTTGCAACACGCTCACTCTGGGTTATCAACAATGATAGGGGTTTGCAACACGCTCACTCTGGGTTATCAACAATGATAGGGGTTTGCAACACGCTCACTCTGGGTTATCAACAATGATAGGGGTTTGCAACACGCTCACTCTGGGTTATCAACAATGATAGGGGTTTGCAACACGCTCACTCTGGGTTATCAACAATGATAGGGGTTTGCAACACGCTCACTCTGGGTTATCAACAATGATAGGGGTTTGCAACACACTCACTCTGGGTTATCAACAATGATAGGGGTTTGCAACACGCTCACTCTGGGTTATCAACAATGATAGGGGTTTGCAACACGCTCACTCTGGGTTATCAACAATGATAGGGGTTTGCAACACACTCACTCTGGGTTATCAACAATGATAGGGGTTTGCAACACGCTCACTCTGGGTTATCAACAATGATAGGGGTTTGCAACACGCTCACTCTGGGTTATCAACAATGATAGGGGTTTGCAACACGCTCACACTGGGTTATCAACAATGATAGGCGTTTGCAACACTCTCACTCTGGGTTATCAACAATGATAGGGGTTTGCAACACGCTCACTCTGGGTTATCAACAATGATAGGGGTTTGCAACACGCTCACTCTGGGTTATCAACAATGATAGGGGTTTGCAACACGCTCACTCTGGGTTATCAACAATGATAGGTGTTTGCAACACGCTCACTCTGGGTTATCAACAATGATAGGGGGTTTGCAACACGCTCACTCTGGGTTATCAACAATGATAGGGGGGTTGCAACACGCTCACTCTGGGTTATCGACAATGATAGGGGTTTGCAACACGCTCACTCTGGGTTATCAACAATGATAGGGGTTTGCAACACGCTCACTTTGGGTTATCAACAATGATAGGTGTTTGCAACACGCTCACTCTGGGTTATCAACAATGATAGGGGTTTGCAACACGCTCACTCTGGGTTATCAACAATGATAGGGGTTTGCAACACGCTCACTCTGGGTTATCAACAATGATAGGGGTTTGCAACACGCTCACTCTGGGTTATCAACAATGATAGGGGTTTGCAACACGCTCACTCTGGGTTATCAACAATGATAGGGGTTTGCAACACGCTCACTCTGGGTTATCAACAATGATAGGGGTTTGCAACACGCTCACTCTGGGTTATCAACAATGATAGGGGTTTGCAACACGCTCACTCTGGGTTATCAACAATGATAGGGGTTTGCAACACGCTCACTCTGGGTTATCAACAATGATAGGGGTTTGCAACACGCTCACTCTGGGTTATCAACAATGATAGGTGTTTGCAACACGCTCACTCTGAGTTATCAACAATGATAGGGGTTTGCAACACGCTCACTCTGGGTTATCAACAATGATGGGGGTTTGCAACACGCTCACTCTGGGTTATCAACAATGATAGGTGTTTGCAACACGCTCACTCTGGGTTATCAACAATGATAGGGGTTTGCAACACGCTCACTCTGGGTTATCAACAATGATAGGGGTTTGCAACACGCTCACTCTGGGTTATCAACAATGATAGGGGTTTGCAACACGCTCACTCTGGGTTATCAACAATGATAGGGGTTTGCAACACGCTCACTCTGGGTTATCAACAATGATAGGGGTTTGCAACACGCTCACTCTGGGTTATCAACAATGATAGGGGTTTGCAACACGCTCACTCTGGGTTATCAACAATGATAGGGGTTTGCAACACGCTCACTCTGGGTTATCAACAATGATAGGGGTTTGCAACACGCTCACTCTGGGTTATCAACAATGATAGGGGTTTGCAACACGCTCACTCTGGGTTATCAACAATGATAGGGGTTTGCAACACGCTCACTCTGGGTTATCAACAATGATAGGGGTTTGCAACACGCTCACTCTGGGTTATCAACAATGATAGGGGTTTGCAACACGCTCACTCTGGGTTATCAACAATGATAGGGGTTTGCAACACGCTCACTCTGGGTTATCAACAATGATAGGGGTTTGCAACACGCTCACTCTGGGTTATCAACAATGATAGGGGTTTGCAACACGCTCACTCTGGGTTATCAACAATGATAGGGGTTTGCAACACGCTCACTCTGGGTTATCAACAATGATAGGGGTTTGCAACACGCTCACTCTGGGTTATCAACAATGATAGGGGTTTGCAACACGCTCACTCTGGGTTATCAACAATGATAGGGGTTTGCAACACGCTCACTCTGGGTTATCAACAATGATAGGGGTTTGCAACACGCTCACTCTGGGTTATCAACAATGATAGGGGTTTGCAACACGCTCACTCTGGGTTATCAACAATGATAGGGGTTTGCAACACGCTCACTCTGGGTTATCAACAATGAGCGGGGTTTGCAACACGCTCACTCTGGGTTATCAACAATGATAGGGGTTTGCAACACGCTCACTCTGGGTTATCAACAATGATAGGGGTTTGCAACACGCTCACTCTGGGTTATCAACAATGATAGGGGTTTGCAACACGCTCACTCTGGGTTATCAACAATGATAGGGGTTTGCAACACGCTCAGATTTGGTGTTTCATCTCCATAGAGTTTTATCGAAACAAAAATTTGAATAACTCAGGAATAAGTTATTGACATTTGTTTTACTGATTTTCAAAGAGTAATAATAGGAGTGTAATGATTTTTTCAGGCAATATTGATGAATGATGGTTCTATTTAATTACAACGTTGTTTTGCAATATGTTTTATCATTTTGTTTTTATTGACTCTTATTCTCACAAAAAATGAAAAAAAAAAAATCAAAAATTTTTATAATGCAATCTATTGACATTTCTCGCAAAAACGTTTGAAGTCTAGATAATCTAACTCTTTATCTTTCAAATGATGTTGACTAGAACATTGTACAACTTACCAATTTTGTAAAAAATCCGAGGGATTTATGATAAATACAATTTTGCAATATCTTGCAACTTTGCAACAAGAAGTCCATGCAAACATGTGTATAGGATGCAAACTGCTCCCTAACAACAGCATAAAGTTACACTTGAAATTGGACTTCAATTTTAAAATCTCTAAACCTTAGTGCCCAAGGTATTGAGGAGTAATTATCGAAAAAGAAGGATTGGAAGGAGTTATAGAAAAGGAAATGGTGACGTGTTTTAAAAGAGTAATGTAGGTGGTGATGAAGTTATATAAATGAAGGAAGGAAGTGAGATATTTTGAAGGAGGAAGGAGGGTGGTGACGAGTTATGGAGATCCAAGCACTATACTAGACCCCCCCCCACACACACACAAACAATAGCTAGAAAATTTATCTATAAAAGTGACGTTTGACAGATATAAAATCCGCTAGGAAATTCAACGATCGTTGGATGCAATAGACGATTTCTACTCGCTGCTATAATGTGAATAAATACAAAATAATTAATCGTAGTTACAAGTCGACGCTAAGATTTATTATGCTGTCAATAGACTGGTGTGTCTCTTCCCTGCCATGAATAATAAGTCCCCAGGGAATGAATGAGAGTAATATTCTGAAGCCCTACATTGCAAACTATATGAGAAATTCTAATTCCATTTTCATTTAGGGAACAGTATATAAAGAATGAGCTGGGAATGGCACTCTGGCTCCAAATGAAATGGAGAGAAGTTTAAAAAAAAATCTTTGTTTAAACCTATTTATTTCGAAGGTCTTTGCATATAGAGCAAGTGGCCACCCGAGTGAAAATGAAGCGGTGAAAGCCTCCAACTCTGAATATCCGGTCAATTTGCATATTCTTTTTGAGATCAGCCACAAACCCGGAAACTCTCGTTCGAATTGCGAGAAAGCTGACGACCTAATATTCTGACTTGATGTGATGTGTAGTAGAAAGAGAGAGAGAGCGAAAGAGAGAGACAGGTAGAGATACAGACAGACAGAGACAGAAAGAGATAGACAAAGAGAAAGACAAAACTGCAGCACTTGAAACTGCAGTCTTTCTAGTCTACACTATGCATTCTCAGTGATTATCTTCAAGTGAGATCTCTAAGAGTAGCTCTCAACAAGACAGAGTCAGCAAGATACTCTGCTGGATCAAGCGTCTACTTCAATGACCTTCATCTCATTCCAATATCCCAAGCATATGCAGACGACTGTACTCTGACATTTGCTTATCCAAGAGAGGAAATGCCAGCTGCTCCAAGTTACATCAATCACTAGCTAACGATGGCAGGTCACATTTCCTCCGGAGGAAACACAGATGATGATGGTCCCTGTGCACCATGATGGTAATGCTGGAGTTGGGATAAGAATGAATGGGAAAGTGTTAGTACCCGGGGATAAGGTTGATATCCTTGGCGTGAAATATGACTCCAGACTTACTATGAAGAACCACGTCGTAAACCTTGCAAACAAAGCAGTCAGAAAACTTACAGCGCTTCGACGTATCTCGCATCTTCTCGACAGTAGAGGTTGCAAGATTTAGTATGAGGCACAAGTGCGCTCACACTTTGAACATGCTCCGCTTTCTTGGATTGCCTTTCCTCTGTCTCATCTCCGACTTCTTGAGAGAACAGACCAAGACGGCTCATCTCTCCTTTTATCCTAGCTTGGATAGATCTGTCATATCAGCAGAGCATTCAACACAAGGGAGATGTAGGCGGGCATACTGTTATGTACAAGGCTAATATTGTCAAAGTACAACACTTGGTTCCACTCTATGGAGAGCGAGACGTGAGCTTCTACACAACAAGACGGGCAGCAAGCAGCAACTACACTCTGGCTGTACCCTTTTAGCTTCATCTGAGATCATTTATTCCTCAGATGACGCGTGTCTGGAACATGTTCGTAGAGCATAATGACATCCAAGAAATAAAGTCAGTTGACCAAATGAAATCGCTGGCCCACAGATGGCTCCAGCTTCATCCTATTCCGTATTTGTATGTTTCATAACAATAAAAAGGCTTTCATATGAAGTGATGTAGGTAACAGCTCCTAGCTTGTAAATAAAGTTAGGAACCTTAACCTAACCTTGTGTAAAAAAAAAAAAAAAGAGAAAGAGAGAGAGAGAGTGTGTGTGTATTTAAATGTGTCACCATCATAGTGTAATTGTGAGCAGAAGAGGAAGCATCTTGATTAGGAATCAAGATGCATTTTTCCTGCATTTCTAAATTTTAAACAAAATTTACTTCAGTAGAAGGTGAGAGGAGATGTTATTACGGAGAATGTTTGAGTAGAAAAATGAGAAAAGGGAGAAATTTAAAGGCTAGTGCGGAAGGAGAGAGAGAGAGAGAGAGAGAGAGAGAGAGAGAGAGAGAGAGAGAGAGAGAGAGCAGAGCAAGACTACTCATATCTCGCCTAAACAAGTCTGAGGACAGCTAGAAGTGAGCTTGTCCATAACAAGACAGGCAGCAAAGAGAAACTACACTCTGTATCCTTCTCCAAAACATCACTTCATCTGAGATCATTTATTCCCTGGATAATTCGAGTCTGAAACATGTTCGTACAGCATAATGACATCAACAAAATAAAGTCAGTTAACCAAATGAACTCGCTGTCCCACAAAAGGCTCCAACTTCATCCTGTTCCCTATCTGCATATCTCTTAACAACAAAAATAAGGTTTTTAAATGAAATGATGTAGACAATTGCTCTTACCTTGTTAAAAAAGTTAGGAACCCTAAACTTAACCTTGCAAAAAACTGTGTAAATAGAGAGAGAGAGAGAGAGAGAGAGAGAGAGAGAGATTAAAACATTGTGTGTGTTATCTCGCCAATTTGAGAGAGACAGTACCATACTTGGCTCCACTTCGAGGGCAGCGAGAAGCAAGCTTCTATACCACAAGACGGGCAGAAAGCAGCAACTTCACTCTGGCTGTACCCTTCTCCAGAACATCACTTCATCTGAGATCATTTATTCCCAGAACGACTCGAGTCTGGAACACATTCGTACAGCATTATGATGCCAATGAGATAAAGTCAGTTGATCAAATGAAAATGGTGGCCCACAGATGGCTCCAACTTCATCCAGTTCCCTACTTATATGTTTCATAATAAAAATGCTTTCCAATGAGTTGATGTAGGTAACAGTTAGGAATCCTTAACTTGTCAATAAAGTTAGGGATCCTTAACCTAACCCTGTCAAACCCTGTGTAAGAGAGAGAGAGAGAGAGAGAGAGAGAAAGAGAGAGAGAAAGATTAAAACATTGCTAGTGTGTGTTATCTCGCTTATTTATCCTCGCCTATTTCTCCTTGCCAATTTGTCCTCGCCTATTTGTGGTAACAGTGACAGAGAGGCGAAGTAAGAGGTCTTTAACGTGCCTATTGCCAGGCTTGCTGTAGCCTATTTAGCTTTGTGTGTGTGTGTGTGTGTACTCACCTAGTTGTACTCACCTAGTTGAGGTTGCGGGGGTCGAGTCCGAGCTCCTGGCCCCGCCTCTTCACTGATCGCTACTAGGTCACTCTCCCTGAGCCGTGAGCTTTATCATACCTCTGCTTAAAGCTATGCATGGATCCTGCCTCCACTACATCGCTTCCCAAACTATTCCACTTACTGACTACTCTGTGGCTGAAGAAATACTTCCTAACATCCCTGTGATTTATCTGTGTCTTCAGCTTCCAACTGTGTCCCCTTGTTACTGTGTCCAATCTCTGGAACATCCTGTCTTTGTCCACCTTGTCAATTCCTCTCAGTATTTTGTATGTCGTTATCATGTCCCCCCTATCTCTCCTGTCCTCCAGTGTCGTCAGGTTGATTTCCCTTAACCTCTCCTCGTAGGACATACCTCTTAGCTCTGGGACTAGTCTTGTTGCAAACCTTTGCACTTTCTCTAGTTTCTTTACGTGCTTGGCTAGGTGTGGGTTCCAAACTGGTGCCGCATACTCCAATGTGGGCCTAACGTACACGGTGTACAGGGTCCTGAATGATTCCTTATTAAGATGTCGGAATGCTGTTCTGAGGTTTGCTAGGCGCCCATATGCTGCAGCAGTTATTTGGTTGATGTGCGCTTCAGGAGATGTGCCTGGTGTTATACTCACCCCAAGATCTTTTTCCTTGAGTGAGGTTTGTAGTCTCTGGCCCCTTAGACTGTACTCCGTCTGCGGTCTTCTTTGCCCTTCCCCAATCTTCATGACTTTGCACTTGGTGGGATTGAACTCCAGGAGCCAATTGCTGGTCCAGGTCTGCAGCCTGTGTGTGTGTGTGTGTGTGTGTGTGTGTGTGTGTGTGTGTATGTGTGTGTGTGTGTTGGTGTGTGTGTGTTGGTGTGTGTGTATGTACTCACCTAATTGTGGCTGCAGGGGTCGAGACTCAGCTTCTGGCCCCGCTTTTTCACCGACCGTTGCTAGGTCCTCTCTCCCCCTGCTCCATGCATAGTTCCTGCCTCCACTACATCGCTTGCCAGACTATTCCACTTCCTAACTACTCTATGACTGAAGAAATACTTCCTAAAATCCCTTTGGCTCATCTGAGTCTTCAGCTTCCAATTGTGGCCCTTTGTTTCTGTGCCCCATCTCTGGAACATCCCGTCTCTGTGCACCTTTTCTATTCCACGCAGTATTTTGCATGTTGTTATCATGTCTCCCCTTACCCTCCTGTCCTCCAGTGTTGTCAGACCGATTTCCCTTAACCTTTCTTCATAGGACATTCCCCTTAGTTCTGGAGCTAGCCTTGTTGCAAATCTTTGTACTTTCTCTAATTTCTTGACGTATTTGACCAGATGTGGGTTCCAAACTGGTGCTGCGTACTCCAGTATGGGCCTGACGTACACAGTGTATAAAGTCTTGAACGATTCCTTACTGAGGTACCGGAACGCTATTCTCAGGTTTGCCAAGCGCCCATATGCCTCAGCAGTTATCTGGTTAATGTGTGCTTCTGGCGATGTACTCGGTATTATACTCACTCCTAGGTCTTTCTCCTTGAGTGAGGTTTGCATCCTTTGGCCTCCTAGCCTATACTTTGTCTGCGGGCTTCTTTGCCCTCCTCTGATCTTCATGACTTTGCATTTGGCGGGGTTAAGTTCTAGAAGCCAGTTTCGGGACCACACATCCAGCCTGTCCAGGTCTCTTTGTAGACCAGTCTGGTCCGCATCTGATTTAATTCTCCTCATTAATTTCACGTCATCATCAAACAGGGACACTTCTGAGTCTATCCCTTCCGGCATGTCGTTCACATATACCAAGAATAGCACTGGTCCCAGGACTGACCCCTGTGGGACCCCGCTCGTCACTGGCGCCCACTGTGATACCTCATCACGGACCATGACTCGCTGTTGCCTCCCTGTTAGGTATTCTCTGATCCATTGCACTGCCCTTCCTGTTATACGTGCCTGTTCCTCTAGCTTTTGTACTAATCTCTTGTGAGGAACTGTGCCGAAGGCCTTCTTGCAGTCCAAGAAAATGCAATCAACCCACCCCTCCCTCTCATTTCTTACTTCAGTTACCTTGTCATAAAACGCAGGATTTGCCTTCCATGAATCCGTGCTGGCTGTCGTTTATAATCTTGTTCCGCTCCAGGTGCTCCACCACTCTCCTCCTGATAATCTTTTCCAAGATTTTTCATACTATACATGTCAGTGACACTGGTCAATAATTTAGTGCTTCATTTCTGTCTCCCTTCTTAAAGATGGGGACTACATTTGCCTTCTTCCATACTTCAGGTAGTTGCCCAGTTTCAAGGGAAGTGTTGAAGATTTTGGTTAGTGGCACATGTAGTGTCCCTGCTCCCTCTCTAAGGACCCATGGAGAGATGTCCGGTCCCACCGCCTTTGTGTACTCACCTAATTGTACTCACCTAATTGTGGTTGCAGGGGTCGAGACTCAGCTCCTGGCCCCGCCTCTTCACTGATCGCTACTGTGTGTGTGTGTGTGTGTGTGTGTGTGTGTGTGTGTGTGTGTGTGTGTGTGTGTGTGTGTGCGTGTGTGTGTCTGTGTGCGTTTACGTGTGTGTGTCTGTGTGTGCTTACGTGTGTGTGTAATGAGGTATTTGTGGTTGCATGGGTCGAATCACAGCTTCTGGCCCCGCTTAAGAAGTGTGTGTATGTGATTATTCATTTGTAACTTTCCGTATGCAGCTATAAGAGCAGAGTTTTGCTTCTCGTGTCCCATTCTTAGTGATTTTTTCACACACACACACACACACACACACACACCCACACACACACACACACACACACACACACACATATATATAGATATATATATATATATATATATATATATATATATATATATATATATATATATATATATATATATATAATTTTCATTGGTCGTAGTCCTACTACTTCCTCTTTGAATTTATTTTAATGGTCTGCCCCTTTGTGAAGAGAATATATTTTGTTCCTTCGGCTACACTTTTTTTTATCTAAATTTGCAACTCTAGCCTCTTGTTGTTTCTGTTGCAAGTATTAAGAAGTCTTCCATATTTTTTACATGGGCTGTCACAACCACTGAGAGAGATATATCATATTCTACACTTGGAAAATCCTAGAAGGAAATCACTCCCTACGAAAATAATAGACTGGGCAGGCGGTGCAAAACACCCCTAATTAAAAGTACGGGCTCCACTGGTACACTAAAAGAAAACACAGTAAGTGTCCGGGGCCCAAGACTGCTCAACAGCTTCCCACCATGCATAAGGGGAATTACCAATAGGCTCCTGGCTGCCTTCAAGAGGGAGCTGGACAGATACTTAAAGTCGCTGCCGGATCAGCCGGGATGTGGCTCGTACGTTGGGCTACATGCGGTCAGCAGTAACAGCCTGGTTGATCTGGCCTTGATCGAACGGGAGGCCTAGTCGTGGCCCGGGCCGCGGGGGCATTAATCCCCGGAATACCCTCCAGGTAGACTCCAGGTATGTGGTTGTCATGTTTTATCATTTCCTTCTGTCAACCAGCGAGGACATTTTTAGTGTTAATAACCTTTCACCTTATCTCATATTTCTTCAGCTGGCCGCCATTTTGTAATTTTATCCTTTTCTAACTTATCCACATGGATTTTTAGGTCCAGCACAACACACTTGGTACGTATTCAATTTTGGCCAAAGATTTGTTATAAATAGGTTTTTGAAATTTCTCCATCCATATATATGAGACCTATTTTATAGTCTGACATTGTGACCTTGAACTTGAACTTATATGACCAGAGCTTTGGTAAGATGGGGAAGGAAAAAGGATGGGTAAGGATGAAAATATAGGAAAAAGATGGGTGGGGGAGGTGAAGTTGGATAATAAAGGTAAGTGACCTATCCACTTTGGTGCATTTTAAATGTATGTATATGTGTAGTGTCATTAATGAAATCAGTTTCATTAAGTGGGGCATAACACTTACTCATCAGTTTCACACAGTTGTAACAAGTGAATAATTGCATGAATCGGAGTTGGCAAGAGATATACTGTTTGCAATTGTCTTTTTTTTTTCTTTTTTTTTTGCGACTGCAGGGCGTAGGCTGGAAATAGCGATAGCAAGGCGATTGACATAAGTGGATTGCTACCTGGAGATACTGGCCGGCTCAACTGCTTCAAGATGGTGTCCTGCTAAAACAGGTTTGTCCAACTTACATGGTTAGACGTAATAGTTGATAAGTTATGAAAGAAGTCTCCATAAATTGGGGTGTAGTTATCCTTATTAGACATGAAAGGGTTCTGGTGTTACCCATTCATCTACATGCTCTGGAAGGTCACTCAGGATCATTGGTCTTTGGAAATTATCCTGGTGGAGGAATCGTCGCACTCTGTTGAAGGGTCATTCTTTGGGTTCTGTGGGGAGGTGTGTTGATGATATAGTCGGTGGTATTTGCAATTTCAGGAGGAATCTCTCTGTCTGGTATATAGAGTTCTTGCATTGCGTATAGTTGTCTCTTCTTTAGTTTATCAAGCCTTACATTTATTGCATCTATATCCTGTTAGATGTGTAAATCTTCCATCCTGACTCTGACTCTCCTCCTGGTGCTTGTGATAAAGCGGAGTGCCCTATTCTGGACTCGTTGTAGGTGTAGCATTTTAGTTCTTAATGGCATGGTTACACAAGTACATTCTAGCATAGGTCTTATCATCATCTTGTACAGGTGTTTTTTTTTTATGTGCGAAGGGGCTAGAGATAGATAGATATATTCTAGGTAAGACCCCAAGAGGGGTGAGTGGGAAAGTGGGGATAGAGGAAGAGTAGGTTGGTTAGAGGAAGGTTTTTTGTATGAGGGAAAGAACCAGGGCTTAATTAACCCAGTAGCTGAGCTGATGGTGATTCAGGAGGTCGTGTGCGTCTTCGAGACTGGGGGGGGGGACGGGAAGGGGGCGGCAAAGCATGTATCGCAGGTACATGGGCAATATTAAAGGTCCATACCTGAGAATTACAGGTTAGTGAGTCAAGATTTCAGAAGGGTTATTTGTATAAAGGAATTGGGTCAGGAGCTAGTAGAGAGTAGAAGAGGTTGTGTGTGTTTGCAGGTCTGCGTATTTCGTCGTCTAAGTATGAGGTCCAGTAGTCATGTCGGGTCTCTAGTCTGTCTATTTGTTTGTCACTAAGCAGTTTCCAGTACACGTTTAGAGCAGGGATGTTCGCACGGGCGTGGATGGACTCACTTGTGAGGAATTCATCCCAGCGGGTGTCGAACACCCAGCGTAAGGCTTTGTTCTGGATGCGTTGTAGTTTTAGTCGGTTTGTCACAGCCGCTAGGAAGAGGGCTGGTGGGCAGTAAGTTATTAGTGGACGAATGAGGGCTTTGTATAGATGTAGTTTTGTTTGTGTGGAGGCGTGCCATAGTTTGGATAGCCCCGACGGGGCCTTGGATGCAATGGCGTGCTTCTGGTTGATGTGTTTGTATATGCGCAGGTTGTGGTCTAGATTAACTCCTAAGACGTTGGTTGTCCGCGAGACAGGGATGTTTGTGTGGGTATCAGCTATCCTGAGTACTACAGGAGGAGGTGGTTCACGTTTCCTGTAGTGGAAGTAGGTGATTTTGGATTTTGCAGGGCGGGCTTTGGCTAAATTTATCTTTTCATGTGTCATAACCAAACTCATAACATTTAAATCATTGTGTGACACTGACAAACCTTTCCATGGAGATTTGGTCTAGTGTTCACCTGGTTCCAAAGCATTTCATACCATTTTGACATATGATTTTGGCTCCTTCCGGTGTTTCAGGGATTAATTTTAGTGTTTGCTGGATGCTAGAACTTTTGGTAAATTTATATGCCTTAAGAACCTTGAACTCAGGATTTTCATGATTAATTTCATCAACAAGTTCCTCAGCAGTGTAGTCTCTCATGAAACTGTTGATTGTTGTCACAAATACAGTACGTTGTGCCTGGTAACTGTCAGGTGGAATGGGACGATACCCAGATAATTTAATTTTTCAGGAACACCTTTCTTGAGTAATTGGAGCAGCTCCTCTTCAGAGGAGAGTAGAAGTACTGCACTAGAGTGAGTTTGGAATACATCCATTGGTGCAACAGTGGAATTGGTATAAATATATTCAAGTATTTCCTTCTTGGATTTCTGGTTGTCAGTGACACGAATTCTTACTCTTATTTCCGGCATGATGCTCAGTAAGGTACATCTGTTATATAAGATTTGCGTTAAAAAGAAAAACTTTCTTTTGTGTAATTGCTAAACATCTTATTTCAGCTAACTTATGAAGTTCAGCCCCTAAGATAGCCTACCCTCTAGGAGTGAGGGGGACGGGGCCCAAGGCAATGATTAGCCAGAGTTTAAAATACCGCACGAGCTACTGGATAGTCACCTTGCCTTGTTTTAAATCACCAGAGGCGAAGTTGCCGAAAAAAAAGACAGGAAAGGCAGAAGTACAGCAGTGCAAATAGTGTGTTCGTGGCTAAACCAGTGTGAATGTTGGGGAATTGTGGGGTTAGGTTAGGTTAGGTTAGGATGTGGTGGTGTGGTGGAGAGGGGGGAACTAACAAGCTAGTCACCGCCTTACCCTCTTGAAGGGATGCTGCTCGAAGTGACAGCAAGTAAGTTTTCCTCTCAGGTCTGATCAAAGTAGAACTCAGGGTAACCCAAAAAATAACTTGGGTCTCGGTACTCGGAATGAAATTGCAGATGTCTTCTCTCTACGCTATCAACTTGAAGACTCCTACGTATCTGTGTATCTGTGTATCTGTGTATCTGTGTATCTGTGTATCCTATGAGTTTCTTACAGTCTCGTGTACATGATCTTATGGTAGTCCTTTTTTTTTTTGGGGGGGGGGGGGTGAAAATAACACGCACTTAGGAGATGGAAACTTAGGATGACGCTTCGGTCCGACTTGAATCGTTAGGAAATCACACTGAAGAAAGAAGGGGGCGAAGCTCCCCTTCTCGCTGAACCGTGGTTTATTAATAGCCCGAGTCGGACCGAAACGTCTTCATAAGTTTCAGTGTTCTCAGTGCGAGTTATTTGTATAGTGTTACAGCCTCAGTAATTTGACTTCCTATGTTTCGTTCTTATTTTCCTTATTTTGTCATAGTTTATAATCTTCTTGTGGCCTGATTTTGCTTTCACCCATTTCCATAACGTATCCTTTATCTACGTTAAATTACAGCATCCATTTAATCATTCCAATTACTCAGTTTTTCCCAGTGATGTACATTAATTTTCTATAGTTTATTTTTGCATCATCGGCAAGTACAGATCCTTGTGTTACCCCACTGGTGACAGCTACCCACGTGGACACTATTTAAAATATTTGCATGTCCCTCTCAAACAAAAGGTCTCTGATACATTGTGACAATTTGCCTTTTTATTCCTTTTATATTTTTCAGGATCGAAATTAGTCTTTTACAGTGAGTAATAACAAGCAGTTTAAATCTTAAAAAATCCTAAGTGGGTAACATAACTCTTGATAAATTAGACACATGTGCAACTCTTGGGTATCTTTATTGAGGAAAAGTTTCGCCACAAAGTGGCTTCATCAGTCCATACAAAGGAGAATCGTGAAGAACAGGAGGAGTTTGAGGTAATCAGTCCCTCAACCTTGAGTCGATGTGGTCAGTCCATCAATCTTGAATAGAATACAGCATATGTGCCGAGAAGTAGCTTATATACCGTAGGCAGGAGAGGTGCAGCAGTCGTAGGTGGTGTCACCATTCTCCTTTGTATGGACTGATGAAGCCACTGTGTGGCGAAACGTTTCTTCAATAAAGTTACCCAAGAGTTGCACATGTGTCTAATTTATCAACGTGTCGGTTCTCTGAACCATTCATCTACAGCATAACTCTTCCTCATATTCTTTTAAAACCTTAGGTAATATGCTGTCAGGTCTTATTGCTTTTTTTCTTGTCAATGTTCTCAAACGCTCTCTTTATCACGTTAATCTCTGTTTTAGCTATCTGTTTAGGTGTTGAGAAATGGGATTACCAGTTAAGCTTAATTTTAAATTTAAATATAGGGAACACTTAGCTGATAAAAGACAGCAAATCGTCTACACAGCCGCCCCTGCAGACGAGGTCTTGAATTGTTGTCATGATCATCTCTCAACGGGCTGGAATAGATCATAATTTGTAAGATTATAAATTACCCCTAGGGGGTGTTATGTCAGCATATTTCATTCACTGATGGCTGACAAACTTACTTGTTTGGACTCGAAAGTCCGCACCTTACTGCCGACTATAGGTTGATTACAAACTCCTTGCGACTCAAGAACTGCGCAGTCCCCCGTACTACAAGAAATTCGTAACCTACCTTGCTCTTGTAGCGTGAGCTATGGTGTTCTTCACACCTTCGACAGATATCGGTGACTTGATAGAAGCTGAAGTGTCCTTGGATGTCCACGTCTTCCATAGTCTAGGAATACGCACACTGGTACACTATGTTCCACAAGATTTGTCTTTATTGTTCACAATCTTATCACTAAAGAAGCTGATCACACTTCTCTTAAGTGTTTATTGTGTTTTATGAGACACTATGTTCACACTAACGCACAGATCGTTCTTTGTTGGTTATCCTGGCGTCAGTGTCACTCTCAGTAGAGTCAAAACTAATCTGAACGCGCCACAGCACCCCACGCCGTTACTCCCCTAGCACAAAGGAAAAGCTGACCTAGTACTTTTACTTCCTTGCCACTTCCTCCATGAAGCAAAGCAGAATGTTTGATTCTTGCTGTCTTAAGCATAGACAACAATGTCCACTATCTTTACTTTGGTAATAAAGTGGGAGCAGGATTTACCTTAATTGTCCTGCTAAGGTAAGAGATGTACTGTCTCTTATTAAAATGCACTCTGCAACACTGGACCGCACGGAGCGGCGGTCGCTTGACCACACTTTGCATACTGGTACTGCATCTGGGATCAATTACTCGCTGTAGCAGTAAACAAGATATTTGCCCCTTCTGAGAGGGCTGGGCCCCTCAGGGCTGAAAGGGACTGAAGGGGCTGAAGGGGGCTGATACCCCCTCCTGGAGAAAATTTCTCCACATAGGAATCAAATTCATTTTATTTAAAATATCTTTTGTAAATGCATTCTGCAACTTACTATTTAATACCAGATGTAATTAATAAACTCTAATTAAAGATTAAGTTTTGCATTCCTCTCATTCACTCTTTTCTCGATTTTCTTTCTTTTTTTTTCTTATGACATTCGTATATTAATTTATGGCCTGTTTAAATCTCTAGTAAGTTCCTATCTTGGAACCAAGAGCTTTATCTAAGCCCTCCAGTCCCTTTCATTAAAATATTTGTTATTATTTTGTCTTATATTCCTTTTTATTTTTATTACACCTTTTCCGTTTCATATGTATACTTTTTGCATCACTGGAGTGAACAACATAAAAAAGACCGATATGTCAGCTATTACAATGTCTTAAGTGTGTGTACACTTAAGACAACATGACATCTCCCCCCCTCCCCCCCCCCCCCCGGCGTCACTCAGCAGCTGATTCCCCCCCCTCCCCCTCCCCCCTCCCCCCCCCTCCCCCCTGTCTCTCTCACTCGAAATTTCTCGAAAAGAGCAAATCAACATTATATTTTATTGCAAAATTATTATGTTATATATTTATATGTTTTACATTTAGGGAATTATGCAGAAAGTTTCCACAAGTTTATCTTTAGCTCCTGAAACTAAATGATTTACTAATATGTATGATTCACTGATTTCCTGGATGATGTAAGTAAGAAAGTATGTGAATTGTATCTATTAAAAATCCTAAACATTAATTTCCTTAGACCAGTCTCTGATTATTTTAATTTTGTTAGACGTATAATGGCGTTTCGAAATACGACCAACTCACTGGCCCAGGACAGAAGGGAATTTAGCCCTGATCAAACACGTTTTTATTCTTGACATCGTAAAACGCTGCATAACCCCAACGGGTTTAACACTCCCCCCCCCCCAATGAATGTAATAATATGCATCGTTAGAGTGAACTAAGTCCCAGGATCGTAACGCTTCCTATTAAAATATCTTAAGTATTTGCACACATGTTCTTTCCCTCAACTTGTCGTTATCAATTACCTAATTGTTATTTGTCAGACACTATAATACATAATGGACGTTGCATACAAGGGGGTCGTAGTGCCTCCTACTAAAACCAAACAGCCTTCACAACCAATTCATCTTTCTGAAGGACTGCCTCGCCGAGATGGTCACACCCCGATCCATGCTATATCACTTTCCTGCCTTCAGACACCCCGTCTCTCTGGCTGCATACACCTACCTCAGAAAGAGAGCAGATGAACGCCCTTACAGCCATAAAGAGAAAGCTATACAGGCCTCCCAGTTTCGATAATCTCTTCGCTTAATAGGCGCTCCGCTGAGTTCATTCTCAGCAAAATCGCAACAGTTAACGTAAAAGATAAATTAAAACTGTCCAGTAAATTACACTTTTTTCGTTTCCACTTTAAGTAGAGCCGCATGGGAAAATGATCAATTCATTGTCACACACACTCTTCACATCTCAAGCAGAGTCCCTAAATTAAATTTCTAAATTAACCTACTTGATGTAAATAGGAGTCCTCACTTTGACGATTTTACATTTTATAAAGAGTACATACTAAATAGGAGTTATATCCAGGGACTACGAGAACTATCTAATACATATGATATCTTAATCTCCGCCGAGAAAAGGAGGACTGCAACAACAAAATTCTCATTTTTCTTGGCGCACAGTGTACCAACCCATTACTGAACTTCTTACTGACAACAGTGAGGTCTTCCTACAGAAAGAACATCCCATTCCTCATATCTTGGAGCAAGGCAAGAGACTTCAGTACTTCCTCTCAAGGCGATCTAAACCTTGTAGACTCTACGGTCTACCAAAGACTCACAAACCCGGCATTACAATCCGTCCTATCACTTCTAGCATAAGTAATGCTTTCCACAGACTCGCTATCCACTTTTGCTTTTTGTCTATCAGGTTTTCTGGAGAATTTAAGTCTAATACATCTCAAACATTCTGGAAATCTGCTTCTCTACATCTCCATGATAAACATCAACAAGTATATAATTTTCTTCAACGTTATACCTTTATTTACTAATTCCCCTAATTGATACTGCCGTTGACATACTTAATACGAAAATTTTCAACTATACAAATTCCCACCTCCAATGATTTTATAGTTGATTGACCTTCTCATCAACTTCAACGACTTCAAGTATGAAGACAATTCCTTCAAACGAGGCTTTGGCGTGACTGTGGTCAGTTACGGCAGGTTTCTGACACTATAACTTGGCTTTCATGTGAAGGCACCATTTTGGTGTACTCTAGACACCTTGATACCCATGACCTAAACATGATCAACATTGTTGTGCCTTCCAAGTTCCTACTAGAGTTCTGGAGTAAGGGTAAACTTGCCTTTCTTATATCATCCTCTACAAGACACAGAGCAATGATAACTTTTCCTTCAAGGTGTAGAGAAGACCTATATGTAGAATGATCTAACACACTTTTATTCTCATCTTAACACGCGTATCAAGCAAGGAGTGTTTATTGATTTATGTAAGGGCACTCCGCAATTCCAACCCCCATTACACAAGTCTTCTCTCACCTTCACTTCTCATCCTAATTTATCCAATATTGCAGATGCAGGATGCAGACTATCCTACTAACCTCAAGAACATCATATTAACATCATGAACAGCACATTAACATCAGGAACATTCCACTAACATTAAGAACATCGCATTAACACCAGGAACATCACAATAATATCATAAACATCAAATTAACCTCTCCTACATGCCCTAAAGCATTTTTATTTCTCATATTTGGTGATGTGGATAATAACACTACCCAGATTCATACTAGGCACAACGTCTAAGTTGTCACTATCAAAGCCTTCACTAAGAAAAGACAATTTACTTCTATTTCTCCACCTGCTTCTAGGGCAGGAGTCTACACTATTCCGTGTGGAAAATGTGATATTAAATAATTGGGAGAAACTGGGAGTAACCCAAGAACCAGGCTTATTAAACACAACATATGTGCTGTCCACAGGGACACTGACCTGGAGAGATACCCAATTAGTTTTCACAAAACCTGAATTCAAATTATATCAGTGCTTAAAAGCCTCTCTCACCTTGCACTAACACTACTGAACAGAAAGCAGACAACTATAGCATCTCCATCAGCTCAGCAATCATGATCCTTGAGCAAGACTTAGCATGCCAATTTTGGAATACAGAGATTAAGAACTTCACTTCCAAGAGACTTAATGATTTGACATTGCTTAGACCTAACATTAAAAATCATTTTTTACCTATTACCTCTGCTATGTATGTATACTGTTTTATGTATCTTATATTAATGGAGTACTCAAACAAGGTCCTCAGAATGAAACGTTTTCCTTTTATGGGAGAGAGAGAGAAAGAGAATGAATGGGAGCGTGTTGGTACACAGAGACAAAATTGAACTCCAAACTATGAAGAACCACGCTGTAAATCTTGCAACCAAAGCGGCGAGGAAGTTTACAGCACATAGACGTATCTCGCATCTGCTTGACAGTAGAGGCTACATGATTCTGTATGAGGCACAAGTACGTTCATACCTTGAATATGCTCCACTTTCTTTTATTGCCTCCTCCCCCCACTCCCCCGCCTCATCGGCGACTTCCTGACGGAATAGAGAACAGAGCAAGATGACTCATCTTTCGCCTGGATATATCTGTCATTTCAGCAGAGCCTTCAACACTTGAGGGATGTGTGTGGCCTTACTGTACAGTACAAGGCCAACATTGTCAAGGTACCACACTTGGTTCCACTCCGAGGACAGCAAGAAGTGAGCTTCTACACAGCAAGACAGCAGCAAACAGCAAGTATACCCTGACTGTAACCTTCTCCAAAACATCACTTGAGTCTAGAACTGCTCTCACAGCATAACAACATCAACGAAATAAAATCAGTTGATCAAATGAAATCGTTGGCCCAAAGATGGCTCCAACTTCATCCTGTTCCGTATCTTTATATCTCCTAACAATAAAAAAGACTTTCAAATGAGCTGATGTAGGTAACAGCACTTAGCTTGTAAACGAAGTTAGGAACCCTAAACCTATCACTGTAAAACTTCGTGCAGAAAGAGAGAGAGAGAGAGAGAGAGAGAGAGAGAGAGAGAGAGAGAGAGAGAGAGAGAGAGAGAGAGAGAGAGAGAGAGAGAGAGGGGAGGGGAAACTGGAGAGGAGCGTGGAAATTTTTCTGGATAGCTCATATTCTGTTGCGACCTTTTCTATATTCACGCTTTCTAATTTTTTCTTGCGCTGGCATCGAACGCCTTGCACAGGGCGAACATAAGATCAGATGACCTCCTTCACCTGTCATTAGGCATCTGATTCTCTGATCATCCCTCTGTCTTTCTTCATATGTAGAGCAATGCTACTTTAAGGTACGGTAAAATAGAACAATTGTTTAGGCAAATGAATTAGCAGCCAGAGAGAGTGAGAAAGAAAAGGGGAAAGATAGATAGCGATAGATAGATAGTATTTGCTTCTGTAGGGAGCTCACTAATACAGCAGACTTTGTCATTTTTATTTGATTTCAAATCCTGATATTTACAAAACGGAAGCACCAATTTACCATATGTGATGTTCTGGTACGGTGTGTGTTTTGCTAGTATCACTGGTAATGTACAATCTCGTATGGCACTTGGTGTATATACCATTGCTTTCTCCAGGAGAAAGAATAAACAGGCATAATACCGTAAGAGGAACAATGCACACACATATCCCGCACAAAGTGGCACTGATTTTGTAAATGGTGTAAGTCGGACCAAAACGTATTTTTGGATACAAACCTGGTGCTACAGGAGGAAGGTTCAGAAGTACCTCAGGGATTCTTGTCCAAAGATCAAGACTGCCTTCATGGGCTGTGTTGTAAAGTCTCAGCTAAGATAATCCATCACAGGGAAGCACTTCATGAGCTCCTCAAATCATTAGATAACCTTCAAGCTACTGTAGAAGGCCAGTGCAAGCCTACATCAAGTGACATAAGCTGCTCGGGTGATGGTTGACAATGACTGGAAGTCCCACACTGAGCTTAACTCAGGGGTAAATAACTGGTGGAATTCTGTCATCACTAAGTCCCCACAGATTGACAGAGCTCAAAACACTACCTTTGGGAATTCTAACACAATTCCTCTGACCACCACAGAGGAAACAGATCCTCTTTCCAGCAATGAAGCAAGCCTTGGATCTGTTAATTCTCCTACACCTAACATCTCTGCTTCAGCCACTGCCAGTACACTAGACACTGCACATACCATCTCTGATTCTACACCTGTCAGCACACCTGCCGACATTATTCCAACATCTGGCAGCAGTGCTTCATCGGCAAGTACTGAGTCAGGATTTTCTCCACCAGAGATTGGTGCAGTTAATAATCAGGGAACTATCACTTCACCTCAGCACCTACTGCGCCAGAGTACGAACAGTAGGGACACATCTGTCAGAACTGCACAGGGGCGTGGTAGAGGACGTGGCAGAGGACGTGGAGGAGGAAGACATCTACATCCGTCTCACTTTCCACCAACAAAGTCCCAGCGGCAGAACCTGCGGACAAATCAGCAAAACACAGGAGGTGCAACAAATAACAGTCCACCCTCCCAGGCACCTAGGCAGTGCTCTCGCTGTCACCGGAAGGGGCACACCACTAACAACTGCCTACGAGATACCAGGTGCAATTACTGCCACAAGGACGGACATCAGGAGGACCAGTGTCGAAAGAAAAAGGAACTTGACAGACAGGACCACCTGTTTAGAGACCTGTTCTCGGAACAAACCAGCAGGATCTCTGAATTGGTGAACACACTCACACATCACCCACTCAGCTACTCCTGTCTCAGCCCAGCAGGTGCTATTGTGCCTTATACAAGACCACAGACCTACATCCCTCCAGCTTCCTCAGTTCCCTATCCCTCTCAAGGGCAGGCACCTTACATGCCTTACACACCCACCACCTCAAGCTGACCACATCATGAGGAACCGGTAGTCTATCAGCATACTGTCGGCCAACATTAAAGGTTTTATTACTAATGTTGGAGAGCTCACACATAGTTTTGTGAACACTCGAAGTCCCGACACGATAGCTGTTGTTGAAACATTTTTGGACGACATAACTCCAGAAAATTTTGCAAGAATTGCTGGGTACACCTCATGGATGAGAAGAGACAGGCAAGGGCAAGGAGAAGGTGTTGCTGTGTGCTTCTCTACAAGTGTACATGCCCAGCACATTGATGTTGCTATCCCTACTCATCTTGAAATGATGTTCTTCAAGCTCTGCATAAACACTAGTACCTCTGTACTAGCATGTGCAATGTACAGACCTCAGTGGCAACATGCAGACCCCATCAACTTCCTAATGAAAAATATGGACTCCCTTCTGCTACAACACAACTGTCAACATATCATAATTGTTGGTGACCTCAGTAAACACCTTATACAGAGGGATTTTGATGACCTTCTTGCAGTATTTGACATGAGAAACTTTGTTGATTTCCCTACTCACATATCTGGCTCCTCCCACAGGGCTGTTTTTACGACACTTAAGGTCCCAACAGAAAGTAGAGAACAGAGCAAGACGTCTCAACTCTTGCGTGAACCAATCCTGGATAGATCTGCCATTTCAGCAGAGCCTTCAACACAGGAGGGATGTGGGTGGCCTTACTGTTATGTACAAGGCCAATATTGTCAAAGTACCACACTTGGATCCACTTCGAGGACAGTGTGAAGCAAGCTTCTGTACCACAAGACGGGCAGAAAGCAGCAACTTCACTCTGGCTATACCCTTCTCCAGAACATCACTCCATCTCAGATTATTTATCCCCAGGATGACTCGAGTATGAAACATATTCGTACAGAATTATGATGTCACCGAGATAAAGTCAGTCGATCAAATGAAAATGCTTGCCCACAGATGGCTCCAACTTCATCCTGTTCCCTACTTGTATGTTACATAACAATAATGCTTTCAAATGAGCTGATGTAGGTAACAGCTCTTAGATTGTCAATAAAGTTAGGAATCCTTAACCTGTAAATAGCTTGTCAGTAAAGCTAGGATCCTTAACCTAACCTTGTCAAACCCTGTTTATAAAAAAAAAAGTCTCTCTCCTATGTGCAGATTATTTGTGTATTGATTTCTCCAGAATTATTGTATACTTGTGTGTTGTACGTTCGACCCTGCTGAGTGTACAACTTATTTGGATTGTCCTACTGTTGTGCACCTCTGTACCACGTGTTGATCTTCCCTGTTTGTCCCCATTTTTTGGATTATCATGCTGCTCTCTTTTTCTCAAAAGAGTATTGTTCGTGTTTCATACCTCTGTTTTCTCGGTAGTATAACATTCTCTGAGCTGCTTTCACTTTTGAAATCCCTCCATTCATTTCTAAATTGACAGTTTCCCGTCCCGTAACCCTTCAGGGTTAGGCTCGTGACTTTGTGCTCAATGTGAAACAGTATTCATACCACCGTAGCTTAATGCTCATCCCCCGGGGCTCAGTTTTCAACCCCCGGGGCTCAGTTTTCAACCCCCGGGGCTCACTGTTCATAAGTGTTGCTTCATCGTTATAACTATTCAGAAACACTGCATGTGGATAAAATATAGTTAAAACTGCTTACCAGAGAGAGAGAGAGGAAGAGAGAGAGGGAGAGAGAGAGAGAGAGAGAGAGAGAGAGAGAGAGAGAGAGAGAGAGAGAGAGAGAGAGAGAGACAGAGACAGACAGACAGACAGACAGACAGACAAATAAACTTTCTGTTAATTATTCAGGTAATCGAACCGGGGTCAAGGATTTACAAGTCCGCCACTCTTCTGACACTGGTTATGGAAAGAACAAGAAGCCACAATACCGTGACTGCAACAATACACAGATAACTCGCACGCAGGAGAATGAAACTCATGACGACGTTTCGGTCCGACTTGAACCATTAACCAGTGAAATGACCGAAACATCGTCATGAGTTTCACTCTCCTATGTGAGGGTTATGTGTGTAATAGGAAGCTTAAAAGGAATGCCCAGACCGGTCACATGTGGTACCGGGGAATGCTGGCAGTAGTCACTAACTGCGTTCCAGTACAGAGACTTCCTCCCCTGCACACTGCCACAGCACTTCACCCCAGCTACTGTCAAGTTTAACTGATGTGTCGCAGAGGGTGAAGAACTACGTTCTGGCTGTGTTGTTGGAACTGCCTAAGGTTTCTGAAAAAACTGAACACTTGCTTTCTAGGATTGGTGACCACTGTAACATTTCCCAGGTATAATATCTGAGTTCGTCTAGTCAAAGTTCTTCTCATTTGCCGGGTTGGTTGAAAAGTGGGCTTGTAAATTCTTGCACGCGGTTCAATCCCCTCTGCACACCGTGAAAAGTTTATAGCTGTTAAAAAACTTTTTCAGTGACTGTCACTCATTCGTATATTTCTCTCTCTCTCTCTCTCTCTCTCTCTCTCTCTCTCTCTCTCTCTCTCTCTCTCTCTCTCTCTCTCTCTCTCTCTCTCTCTCTCTCTCTCTCTCTCTCTCTCTCTCTCAATATACTCTAATGCCTGTCTATGGTGTTTCGGCGACAGGTGGCATATTACTAAAGTCCGGTGAAATATGCATGGTTAGTCTGGCTATGAAAGTAGCATGATTGGCCTGTGAATAGTATTGAGCCTACAACTGTACTCTCTTAATGACCCACACGGGGTTGGCGCTTCACATAACTATGCAACCTATTTGGAAAAAGACATGGAGACTCGGTAAGATGTGTTAACTCTCGTGTTAACCATGGTCCTGTCAGGCTTGCTGCTTGACAAGACCATAGTTCGAGTCCTCGTCCATTCTTATATATATATATATATATATATATATATATATATATAGAGAGAGAGAGAGAGAGAGAGAGAGAGAGAGAGAGAGAGAGGTACCACCTCTGGAACTTTACTGGGGACCCTCATCCTCAGAGAAGACAATAAACGTACCTCAGGGAAAACTCAAGGCTCTTCCCGGAGCTGTTTGAATGTTTTCTTCTCCTACCACCCCCTATATTTTATATTCTATGGGAAATTTTATTAATAGACAGAATTCATTTACAGAAAACACAAACATGAATACATTGGTACAATACATCAAAGATTATGAATCTCCTCCAGCTCCCCAAAGCTGGACGCGAGCCAAGTATGCAGCAAACATTTCCCATATGGATAGCTACTCTGAGGAGCTGGAACATGAAAGTGGCTGCCCTTAGGTCCCTGGTGTTGTCGATGAGTCTGGAACCCAATTCTTTAAGGAAACGTGTGGCATTTTTTCCAAGGAGTAGAACCCATGCTGCTTTGGCCCGCCTCATGGTGAGCGAAAACACATGACGCTCTAGTCCACGGGATTGTGTGGTCCCGTGGACTAGAGCGTCATGTGTTTTCGCTTACCGTGAGGCGGACCAAAGCAGCATTGGTTCGACTCCTTGGCTAGTTGCAGTGTTGTTATTGATCAATGCCACTCGTTCGTAGGTACAATACATATATATATATATATATATATATATATATATATATATATATATATATATATATATACATATATATATATATATATATATATATATATATAATTGTAACCACGAACGAGTGGTATTGATCAATAACAACACTGCGCTAGCCAAGGAACCGAACCCATGTCGTACTGGCCCGTCATTGTGAGCGTGAACCACATGACGCCTTAACCCACAGGACCACCCAATCCTACAAGAACCAAGCTACAGCTATAAAACTGCAACATTAACACCTCTCATTCAGAGTGAAGACACTGTACTTCCCATCTCCAGGACTCAAGTCCGGCCTGCTGGTTTCCCTGAATCCCTTAATAAATGTTACTTTGCTCACACAACAACAGCACGTCAAGTATTGAAAACCATTTGTCTCCATTCACTCCTATCAAATACGCTCACGCATGCTTGCTGGAAGTCCAAGCCCCTCGCACACAAAACCTCCTTTACCCCCTCCCTCCAACCTTTCCTAGGCCGAACCCTACCCCAACTTCCCTCCACTATAGATTTATACACTCTCGAAGTCATTCTGTTTCGTTCCATTCTCTCTACATGTAGGAACCACCTCAATAGTATATATATATATATATATATATATATATATATATATATATATATATATATATATATATATATATATATATATAGGTATAAAACGGAATCCTGCAATTGTTTTACATGATGGTAGGATTGCTGGTGTCTTTTTTCTGTCTCATAAACATGCATGATTTCAGGTACGTCATGCTACCTCTACTTACCCTTAGGTCACACTACACATACTTGCCCAAGCATATATATACACACCCCTCTGGGTTTTCTTCTATTTTCTTACTAGTTCTTGTTCTTGTTCATTTCGTCATATTTCCATGAGTGTCGTAAGAGGCGACTAAGATGCCAGGAGCAAGGGGTCCTTTGAAATACATTGAATTTTTGTAAAGGTTTAGTCGAACACGGGGAATGTCATAGAGATGTTTGTGTCTGGTGTTATGCCTGTGGATCCTGTCACAACTATCAAGAAAGTGTTTTAGGTCAGGGTTAATATTAGAGTTTAAGGACCTGTAGATATAGATTGCACAGTAGTAAGTGTGGATGTTCTGAACAGGGAGTATGTTTAGATCTATGAAGAGTGGGGAGAGGGGGTGTTGCCAGGGATGGGATTTAGTGATTATTCTTACTGCGGCTTTTTGTTGGGTTATTATTGGCTTTAGGTGTGTTTCTGCAGTTGAACCCCAAGCACAGATAGCATAGGTGAGGTATGGATATATAAGTGAATGGTATAGTGTGAGAAGGGCAGTTTGTGGCACGTAGTATCGTATCTTGGAGAGTATCCCCACCGTTTTTGATACTTTTTTTGATATGTGTTGAATATGGGTGCTGAAATTTAGGTTGTTGTCGAGGTATAGGCCAAGGAATTTGCCCTCATTATGTCTGGCAATTAGAGTGTTGTCGATCTTAATGTTAAGTTGTGCAACATATGCTCTGCTACCAAACATAATATAGTAGGTTTTGTCAGTGTTAAGTATAAGCTTATTGGCTGTCATCCAAGTCGATATTTTGAGCAGCTCCTCGTTAACAATGGTGTTGAGGGTGGCAAGATTAGGGTGGGAGATGACATAAGTCGTGTCGTCAACCAAGAGAATGGGTTTCAGGTGTTGGGATATGTCTGGAAGATCATTGACGTAAATGAGGAAGAGCAGGGGTCCAAGGACACTTCCCTGCGGAACTCCAGTATCAAGTGGCCGTACTGATGAGGCTGTGTCTTTAATGGTGACATACTGATACCTATTAGAAAGGTAGGATTTAAAATATGCAAGCGCATGGCCTCTTATATCATAGTGGTCAAGTTTGTGGAGTAAGATGCCGTGGTCTACTGTGTCAAATGCTTTTCTTAGGTCAATAAAAATTCCTATCGTGGTAAAGTACTGTGGACTCTGATACAGAGTTAGCAGGTTCGAGTTCTGATGTGGACATAGAGACATTGTTTGTAAATAATTTCGCCTGTTTGCGAATTGTTAAGAATATATATATATATATATATATATATATATATATATATATATATATATATATATATATATATATATATATGCAATAAGATCACAGTAAACAGGTGATTTCGGAATATGCAAAACAACCACTCTGAAAAAATAGAGAAATTCCAAGCGCTTTCGTGACTACTCACATTATCAAGGAACTATCAGAGTTCCTTGATAATGTGAGTAGTCACGAAAGCGCTTGGAATTTCTCTATTTTTTCAGAGTGATTGTTTTTTCGTGCTACTACTCTTTCACAGTGATTGCTTTGCATATTTTATCACCTGTTTACTGTGATCTTATTGTATATATATATATATATATATATATATATATATATATATATATATATATATATATATATATATATATATATATATATATTGGCTAGTGCAGTGTTGTTATTGATCAATAGCACTTGTTCCGTGGGTACAATAATATATATATATTAGGTTCAGTAGATGAATTTGTCAAGATATTGTGAAATATAACATTTGCTATTTTTATTTTATAAAATTATGTACAGAGTTTTTTTTCCAGCGTTTTAAATATAATGCATGTAATCCTATTTTACCTGCTTTTTGAAGATTTTCGAAAGCATATTTCCCTAAACATTTCTATCAGTCATTAACATCATTTAACATTCAGAGAAATAACCATGATCATTCCCCCCAAAAAATCTAAAATAACTGTTTTTTATTAAATGCATAATTATCCTTTGGACTTATTTTAAAATTACCTGATGGTTAAGTAGAGAAAGCTCATGGGAAATTTCTCCCTTTGTCAAATAAATGCAAGCATTGCTCTGCAATTCTGCAAAAATTACATGAAATCCTTTGGTCACAATTCATAATCTACTTAGCGTGTTACGACATAATTTTCTTCCTATATCACTGAATCTTCCGTAAAGTGCGACTATCATCCCCTTCCTTGGATCAGATCTAATTGCCTGCCAAACTCCAAGTACAGGGTGAACTATATGGGTCATAAGATACAATGATAACAAGGGAATGTTCCTTCAAGTGTGTTGCTTTCATGCACGTTACTGAATTTTCATCTAATTAAGATTGACGCTCTTCTTTTTCAAACTGTATTTCTTCGCATTGCCCAAGAGCTATGGCCCCTACAGATTTATCGCTTCCATGTGCATATAATAGTGATAATAATAATAATGTGTGAAGTATAACATATAAAAATAATCTCATTTCAACCATCGACACCATGCCCAGCCCTTCTAGGGTAGGGTAGGTGCCTGAGCCCGAGCCTTTAGCTCATAAGACTGTCATTCCCATTTGCCCCCTTGGGGCGGGGATGGCAGACCAGAGAGGCCTAGCTTGTGGCTAGGCCTGGGGACAGTTGGTCCCAAAGATGAGGAGGTACTTGTGCCTCCTCCCATGGCAGACTTAGGTCTCAGAAACTCCCTAAAGAGGGAGCCAAGGCCGGGCCACCACTTGGAAAAGGCCCGGGCCGGGAGAATACCGGCTAATCTTTAATAATAATAATAATCAGTTCAACACACAACCCGCATACAGGAGAGAGAAGCTTACGACATCGTTCCAGTCCGGCTTAAACCATTTACAAAGTAACACTGTGACTTTGTAAATGGTCCAAGTTGGAGCGAAACATCATCATAAGCTTCTCTCTTATATGTGCTGGATATTTGTGCATTGTTCCGTTCATGGTATAGTACCTTTTTGTTCTGCAGTCAACCTTATATGTGCCGTATATAACTTACGTACCCATTATATTATCAAAATTGTAGTGTTTACAATAATCAACTGAAAATATATCATTAGCAAAATATATAATCTTGCATGGACAACAGATTTTGATAGTCTGCGTCGCTGGAGAGTAGTACTGCAGTTAATGTTTAGAGCTAACTGCTGCGGTGGAGCGGATAGCATATATTGCCCAATTACTCAGTTCAGACTTGGCCATTTGTTATGTTGGCTGCTGAGGTGGGAGAGCGAGAGAACGTTGGAGGGAAGGAGGGGGAAAGATAGGAGTGAGAGAGGGAGGGAAGGAGACAGAAAAGGAGATGAGATAAAGTAGACAGGGGTGGTAAGAGAGTGGGCGGAAGAGGGTAAGGGAGATATGGAGGGAGAGGATAAAAGGAGGGAAGGGAAGAGAGGGAGAAAAGGAAAGAATTGGGGAGGATTAGAAGGATGAACCCGAAGGCGTGAGGTACAGTGATAAACACTGAAGGTTGAGGGGTAAAGATGATAAACCAGAGAGTAAGAGATGAAGTGATAATCCACTGATCAGTGGTGTGATGGCCAGCAAGTTGAGGGGCAATCCTGATAAATAGAAGAAGTGAACTAAAAGTGATAATCCAGGAATACTAAAGGGGAAATGCATATTAAAGTAACCCGAAGACTGAAAGAAGAGCAAATAGAGATTCTTGAAGATGTGCTATACTATATGGCTGAGTGATGTGGATAAAATCTATAAAAACATTATATCATTTTCACACTTGTACGTGTTAGGCAGACTTAAGAAATTTAGAATAATATCGTAAAATATAGTGTTCATTGTTCACATTTTATTAGAGAATATAGTGAATATTTAAAATATACTTAAATAATTACATGAACGCAATTAAGTACCTGCACAAGAGTATATAAATCGAGAGGTATGTGTGCGTAAACGCTGAACGTTGCTTTAATTTCTGTTTTAGGGATTAAAGTTGGTCATGTATTCGACATGCTTTAATTTCTGTTTTAGGGATTAAAGTTGGTCATGTATTCGACATGCTTTAATTTCTGTTTTAGGGATTAAAGTTGGTCATGTATTCGACATGCTTTAATTTCTGTTTTAGGGATTAAAGTTGCTCATGTATTCGACATGCTTTAATTTCTGTTTTAGGGATTAAAGTTGCTCATGTATTCGACATGCTTTAATTTCTGTTTTAGGGATTAAAGTTGCTCATGTATTCGACATGCTTTAATTTCTGTTTTAGGGATTAAAGTTGCTCATGTATTCGACATGCTTTAATTTCTGTTTTAGGGATTAAAGTTGCTCATGTATTCGACATGCTTTAATTTCTGTTTTAGGGATTAAAGTTGGTCATGTATTCGACATACTTTACACTTAATAAACAACGGAACCAAGAAATTTGCATTTCAAGGTCATATATACAAAGAAAGATATATTTCTGTCTCCGTGAATGTATGTTAAGATTTTGTGATATAGAGGTTTTGCGCATCTTTAAAGACCTTGTTGTCGATAGGTTTGAAATATATCAAACAAACCAACCAAACTGTATTCAGTACATTAATGACTTGTGATCTGTTTGGTATATTGTTACTAAGGTCACCAGAAACCACTGACAGACAAATCAAAGGCCATATGAAAGCTTGTAAATGATATAACTTTTAAGGTTTACTGAAGTAGATGCTGAGTCGAATTCCTTCTTCCCTTACTTGCGTACGCTTATGTTGGTGTGCTGTAGTACTGCGTGACATCCTCTCTTACTTGCGTACGCTTATGTTGGTGTGCTGTAGTACTGCGTGACATCCTCTCTTACTTGCGTACGCTTATGTTGGTGTGCTGTAGTACTGCGTGACATCCTCTCTTACTTGCGTACGCTTATGTTGGTGTGCTGTAGTACTGCGTGACATCCTCTCTTACTTGCGTACGCTTATGTTGGTGTGCTGTAGTACTGCGTGACATCCTCTCTTACTTGCGTACGCTTATGTTGGTGTGCTGTAGTACTGCGTGACATCCTTCCTCTCTTACTTGCGTACGCTTATGTTGGTGTGCTGTAGTACTGCGTGACATCCTTCCTCCCTTATTTACGTACGCTTATGTTGGTGTGCCGTAGTACTGCGTGACGTCCTTCCTCTGTCGATTGTTTGAGAACTTTGTGTTTTCCTCCATTCAGTTCCGTAGATGTTGACTGGCTCTTCTAAGAGCACTACTTACTTTAAGACCGATAGTAAAATACTTCTGCTACCTTAACAACTTTCTTTCCAAAAACTGAAGTCTTTCTGCATTAGAATCAAATGCTTGTTGATGTCATCTCTAAAAACTAAATATTTATTCACACAAATTTCTCGTTGACACCTGTATTAAAATAATTTTTTACCAATTCAGTAATTCATCAGTTTCATTGCTATACATTTTTTATAAAAAAAATTGTTGTTTATGAAATATTAATAGACAACTGAGCAAGAGTAGAAAAAATCTCAGTATATTTAGATTAACTCTCTTAGGCAAAAACTGTAGCAGATACAGTAAACATATACAGAAACAATCTACTATTTAAATCTTTATCGTCATATGCATTGTTTTCAAAATAACCAACAAAAGCAAGTGAAAAAATTCCCACTCAGGGAAGAGTTTGGGGAGAAAGTGAGCTGCAACAGCCAGGCTAAAGGAAACTCTTTTCGTCGTAATTTCTACAGCCTTCGGGAGTATATGTGGAAAATTTCGTTTTTTATCGATTATTTCTGCTATTTCCTGTTTTTAGAGCTAATTTGACTTAGGTATATTTGTTGCAGAGGATTACACGTTCATTACTAGTGCTTTATTTAAGCTAAAAAATTCCCTGTCCTTGTATCCTTCTGTATATGTCCCATGGTGCTTCACTTTTCACTTACATCAAACTTATTTTATACCTCAAGAAAAAAATTGTGTAGCCGCCCATATGACACCGCTGTTGCTATGAATGGTTCTACTAGTGAGGTACATATCCGCATGTAATTGTTTTAGTTGTCTTCTAAGCGATGACAAAGGTGCTAGAGATCAGGATGACCCGTCTATCATGTTCAGTCATTTTATCAAACGATTCCTTTATCATGCTCACGCCGTTCAAAATATTGCTAAATATTTAGGTAACATTTTCTCCGCATCCTCAGATGAAATGTTTGGCAGACTTGAGTTTTGTAAATACTCTGGATACATACACGTATTCCTCTTCAAGGAACTCTTAACTAGAAAAATCAAAGTTGCCCTGAGGGAGAAACCTATAAGGCGGTCGCGTTTGTGTTTATTATTGTGTGAAAAGCAGTATATTTCGTCTTCTTGAATAATGGGTTTTCTGTAGACCTTAAATTGAATGTTGTGTTTTGTTATCAGGATATTAAGAAATGTTAGGGAGTCTTCTATTTCTTTCACTAAAGAAAACTAAATAGACGTCTCAAATTCATTCATTCAAAAAATTCTATAGATCGACCTATCTGGGAGTCATTATCAACATTTACGTAAGAACTTATGAAGGAAGGAGCGCTGCTGCAGGCCTACTAGGCAAGCTAAGCAGGTCCAACTCACACCCACCCACCCACATCCAGTCATGTACTTGTCTAACCGAGGGCGTGGGCAACACAATGGCAACAACAATATTTCGATAAAATGGCCAAGTTAATAGAACGAGAACCCACAGCAATAATGAAATTCTGCTAGTAGAATGTGTGCTTAAAGAATAAAATATAAAAAATCGTCCGTGGAAACCTTATGGAAAAGAAACATAAAATCCAGCAGACTAGCAAGTCTGGCGTTTAGTCTACCGTGCATTGTTCTTATATTTTTCGGATCTCCAGAATATCTAAGGTGGGCATCACTTAATGTGTTTGATTTTCTTTATCTCTCTCATTAGAAATATTTCCAGAACTTTTCTCGTTTACATTTAATGTTAATAATTATCTAAGTTGTGTTATATATATTCTCTTACATCTTTTCAGTAATCTAACGCAATTTCCATAATCCTCGGGAATTTCTGAAAATTTACATTTCTGATATATATATATATATATATATATATATATATATATATATATATATATATATATATATATATATATATATATATATATATATATATATATATATTTGCAAAACAACCACTCTGAAAGAATAGAGAAATTCCAAGCGCTTTCGTGACTACTCACATTATCAAGGAACTATGAAAGTGAAGCATCCAAGGAAGCTATATAAGGGGTCGGCCAGCAACTTTAAAAGATTTATCAATTAAAGTTGCTAGGAACACTTTTTATAATCCAAAAAAGGGCAACAAGCCTTATTCAACTAAAAATATGTTGGTTCTCCCTTACCATGAAAACTTGGTTGATATGCCTTCTCTTCTTAAGACCTTTAATATTAAAGTTGTATTCAAAAATCTTGATGCAGTAAAAAAAACTTTTGATTAAGAATTCCCCCCAAAATGCTGATGGATGTGTCTATAAGATTCCTTGTAAAATTTGCGATAAAGTTTATTACGGTCAAACGGGTAAAAATCTCGAACTAAGATTAAAACAACATAAATATAGCATTAGAACTGGACAAGATTCCAATGCTCTATTTATTCATGTAAGAGATTTTAACCATCCAATTGATTTTCAAAAAGTTGAGAAAGTAGTATCAAGCAAGTCCATGGTCGACAGGAATATAATTGAATTTTGTTTCATAAAAAGCAGTTTTGACAATAATATGAATAATTCCTTTGGTTTATATAAATTAGATCCATTTATAATTAATAGAATTTGGGTAGAATTTAATAATACACTGGACAAATAAATAGCTCGGGGGTGAGTTTTGCAAAGGACCTATCCAAGTTGGCTCGCCGCGCGTCACGTGTTTAACCGTTGTGGGATCTGATAGTGAGGTGCTGGCCGACCCCTTATATAGCTTCATTGGATGCTTCACTTTCATAGTTCCTTGATAATGTGAGTAGTCACGAAAGCGCTTGGAATTTCTCTATTCTTTCAGAGTGGTTGTTTTGCATATTTTGAAATCACCTGTTTACTGTGATCTTATTGCATATATATATATATATATATATATATTTTTTTTTATTATCACACCGGCCGATTCCCACCAAGGCAGGGTGGCCCGAAAAAGAAAAACTTTCACCATCATTCACTCCATCACTGTCTTGCCAGAAGGGTGCTTTACACTACAGTTTTTAAACTGCAACATTAACACCCCTCCTTCAGAGTGCAGGCACTGTACTTCCCATCTCCAGGACTCAAGTCCGGCCTGCCGGTTTCCCTGAATCCCTTCATAAATGTTACTTTGCTCACACTCCAACAGCACGTCAAGTATTAAAAACCATTTGTCTCCATTCACTCCTATCAAACACGCTCACGCATGCCTGCTGGAAGTCCAAGCCCCTCGCACACAAAACCTCCTTTACCCCCTCCCTCCAACCCTTCCTAGGCCGACCCCTACCCCGCCTTCCTTCCACTACAGACTGATACACTCTTGAAGTCATTCTGTTTCGCTCCATTCTCTCTACATGTCCGAACCACCTCAACAACCCTTCCTCAGCCCTCTGGACAACAGTTTTGGTAATCCCGCACCTCCTCCTAACTTCCAAACTACGAATTCTCTGCATTATATTCACACCACACATTGCCCTCAGACATGACATCTCCACTGCCTCCAGCCTTCTCCTCGCTGCAACATTCATCACCCACGCTTCACACCCATATAAGAGCGTTGGTAAAACTATACTCTCATACATTCCCCTCTTTGCTTCCAAGGACAAAGTTCTTTGTTTCCACAGACTCCTAAGTGCACCACTCACTCTTTTTCCCTCATCAATTCTATGATTCACCTCATCTTTCATAGACCCATCCGCTGACACGTCCACTCCCAAATATCTGAATACGTTCACCTCCTCCATACTCTCTCCCTCCAATCTGATATTCAATCTTTCATCACCTAATCTTTTTGTTATCCTCATAACCTTACTCTTTCCTGTATTCACCTTTAATTTTCTTCTTTTGCACACCCTACCAAATTCATCCACCAATCTCTGCAACTTCTCTTCAGAATCTCCCAAGAGCACAGTGTCATCAGCAAAGAGCAGCTGTGACAACTCCCACTTTGTGTGTGATTCTTTATCTTTTAACTCCACGCCTCTTGCCAAAACCCTCGCATTTACTTCTCTTACAACCCCATCTATAAATATATTAAACAACCACGGTGACATCACACATCCTTGTCTAAGGCCTACTTTTACTGGGAAAAAATTTCCCTCTTTCCTACATACTCTAACTTGAGCCTCACTATCCTCGTAAAAACTCTTCACTGCTTTCAGTAACCTACCTCCTACACCATACACTTGCAACATCTGCCACATTGCCCCCCTATCCACCCTGTCATACGCCTTTTCCAAATCCATAAATGCCACAAAGACCTCTTTAGCCTTATCTAAATACTGTTCACTTATATGTTTCACTGTAAACACCTGGTCCACACACCCCCTACCTTTCCTAAAGCCTCCTTGTTCATCTGCTATCCTATTCTCCGTCTTACTCTTAATTCTTTCAATTATAACTCTACCATACACTTTACCAGGTACACTCAACAGACTTATCCCCCTATAATTTTTGCACTCTCTTTTATCCCCTTTGCCTTTATACAAAGGAACTATGCATGCTCTCTGCCAATCCCTAGGTACCTTACCCTCTTCCATACATTTATTAAATAATTGCACCAACCACTCCAAAACTATATCCCCACCTGCTTTTAACATTTCTATCTTTATCCCATCAATCCCGGCTGCCTTACCCCCTTTCATTTTACCTACTGCCTCACGAACTTCCCCCACACTCACAACTGGCTCTTCCTCACTCCTACAAGATGTTATTCCTCCTTGCCCTATACACGAAATCACAGCTTCCCTATCTTCATCAACATTTAACAATTCCTCAAAATATTCCTTCCATCTTCCCAATACCTCTAACTCTCCATTTAATAACTCTCCTCTCCTATTTTTAACTGACAAATCCATTTGTTCTCTAGGCTTTCTTAACTTGTTAATCTCACTCCAAAACTTTTTCTTATTTTCAACAAAATTTGTTGATAACATCTCACCCACTCTCTCATTTGCTCTCTTTTTACATTGCTTCACCACTCTCTTAACTTCTCTCTTTTTCTCCATATACTCTTCCCTCCTTGCATCACTTCTACTTTGTAAAAACTTCTCATATGCTAACTTTTTCTCCCTTACTACTCTCTTTACATCATCATTCCACCAATCGCTCCTCTTCCCTCCTGCACCCACTTTCCTGTAACCACAAACTTCTGCTGAACACTCTAACACTACATTTTTAAACCTACCCCATACCTCTTCGACCCCATTGCCTATGCTCTCATTAGCCCATCTATCCTCCAATAGCTGTTTATATCTTACCCTAACTGCCTCCTCTTTTAGTTTATAAACCTTCACCTCTCTCTTCCCTGATGCTTCTATTCTCCTTGTATCCCATCTACCTTTTACTCTCAGTATAGCTACAACTAGAAAGTGATCTGATATATCTGTGGCCCCTCTATAAACATGTACATCCTGAAGTCTACTCAACAGTCTTTTATCTACCAATACATAATCCAACAAACTACTGTCATTTCGCCCTACATCATATCGTGTATACTTATTTATCCTCTTTTTCTTAAAATATGTATTACCTATAACTAAACCCCTTTCTATACAAAGTTCAATCAAAGGGCTCCCATTATCATTTACACCTGGCACCCCAAACTTACCTACCACACCCTCTCTAAAAGTTTCTCCTACTTTAGCATTCAAGTCCCCTACCACAATTACTCTCTCACTTGGTTCAAAGGCTCCTATACATTCACTTAACATCTCCCAAAATCTCTCTCTCTCCTCTGCATTCCTCTCTTCTCCAGGTGCATACACGCTTATTATGACCCACTTCTCGCATCCAACCTTTACTTTAATCCACATAATTCTTGAATTTACACATTCATATTCTCTTTTCTCCTTCCATAACTGATCATTTAACATTACTGCTACCCCTTCCTTTGCTCTAACTCTCTCAGATACTCCAGATTTAATCCCATTTATTTCCCCCCACTGAAACTCTCCTACCCCCTTCAGCTTTGTTTCGCTTAGGGCCAGGACATCCAACTTCTTTTCATTCATAACATCAGCAATCATCTGTTTCTTGTCATCCGCACTACATCCACGCACATTTAAGCAACCCAGTTTTATAAAGTTTTTCTTCTTCTCTTTTTTAGTAATTGTATACAGGAGAAGGGGTTACTAGCCCATTGCTCCCGGCATTTTAGTCGCCTCATACGACACGCATGGCTTACGGAGGAAAGATTCTTTTCCACTTCCCCATGGACAATAGAAGAAATAAAAAAGAACAAGAGCTATTTAGAAAAAAGAGAAAAACCTAGATGTATGTATATATATATATGCATGTGCGTGTCTGTGAAGTGTGACCAAAGTGTAAGTAGGAGTAGCAAGATATCCCTGTTATCTTAGCGTGTTTATGAGACAGAAAAAGAAACCAGCAATCCTACCATCATGCAAAACAGTTACAGGTTTTTGTTTCACAGTCATCTGGCAGGACGGTAGTACTTCCCTGGGTGGTTGCTGTCTACCAACCTACTACCTATATATATATATATATATATATATATATATATATATATATATATATATATATATATATATATATATATATATATATATATATATATATATATATATATATATATATATATATATATATATATATATATATATATATATATATATATATATATATATATATATGCTTCTCTTAGGCCAAATAAGCTCTTTTTAACTGCTTATTTGACCATTTTTAATTATACTTTTTAACTCTTTCATGCTTATTATGGATGTGATGGCTGTTAACAAAATATTGCAGAAAGAGAGAGAGAGAGGCAGACAGACAGACAGACAGACCACAAGGCTGTCTTCATGACACTGAAGATTCCAACAAAACGAGGTAAAGAATCTTCATGTACAACCTGGCTTTGGAAAAGACTAAGCTACCTAACAGCTGTCAACAGTACATTTACACTCATTTCACAAGCAACATTATTATTATTATAATCATGGGGGAGCGCTAAACCCGTAGGATTATACAGCGCATGCAGGGGGGGGGGGGATGGAAGGTATTCAGGCTCAATTCAGGGAACTGGAGCACAGATCCAATTCCCTAGATCAAGAGCCCCTCACCAGCGTCAAGGAACCTCCCTTGAGGGTTCACAAGCAACAATCTGTTGAATACTTAGTCATTAATGGGTCGGATGGGAGTATGAGTCGCATGATTTCGATCACCACTCCTAAGATCGTTAGTTCTTATAAAGTCTGTCGATGGATTGTGGCAATTAGTGAACTATTCTTGTCTTGTGATGAAGCCTGCAGTCATGTTTGTGAGCTGAGTACTAAACGAGTGTTTGTTTCAGTTTGTGAGCTGACTAACAAAGTAGAGACATGATTTCAGTCCTTGAGACAGGTATGTAAATAAATAATCGACCGACTATCAACAGTACTCACAGTTCAACATGGCCGCTCGCACGCTTGAAATATGTCCAAGTTGACTGAAATTTTGGGTATGAGTAAAATAGTGAACTCAGTTGTTTGTGAAGCTGCGTACTTACAGTTCGACTTGCCTCACACACATGCTTAGATCTGTCAGTATTTTACAATGGATTGTGTCTATGGTTTCTGGTAACTAGGATTGTGTTACCTATGCCATGCCAGCAGCTGGCCTATTGTTACTTGATTTGAATACCGTAAGATCATTGATAGATGGTGATTAGAGCGAGGTGACTAGTGCTATAAAATTTTCGCAGTTTAGAGTAGAGGCTGCACAGTCCTACCTGACACAGTTTTACCTGACTGTCGCTGGAGGGATAACCCTCCAATCATACTGACAGAATAAATGCTGTCAGTATGTCAACCCCATTGGGTGATTCCCACGATGTCAACCCCACTGGGTGATTCCCACAGTGTTGGCGCACCAGTCATACAGTCACTTTGCAGTGACTGACATTAAAGTCGCTATCACAAAGAATAGGGGAGTCTCGCTAGAGGCATAACCTAGTCTTACAATTAGCTGGGCAGTATCTCGTTGTGGCTGGTGTTATGGTCACCATTCTACGGATAACCCTTCAGTGACAATTTCAGCAAGTGGCTGTATTTTTTTTTTTATTTAAATACAACACATAACGAACATAAAACCCCTTAAACAAGGGCTGATATGCATTTAAAATAAATAAATTATGAAACTCAATCCCTCAGGACATACAGTAGCATCTTATCACAACACTGAACGTTAACAGATACAATAGAGGTTACACGGAAAATCACTATAAAAGTATCGCATATAACAAAACGTAACATTAAGAAAAATGGGAAAAGAAATCAACTCCATGTACACAAGAACACAACAAGAACATAACATGCATGCGACCCCGGTAACAGGGTCCATAATATATTTTAAAATCATGCATTAAATCTACAATCATTTCGGGTATACAGTGTTAACATAACATACATTGACATATGACCAAGTCACAATAAGATAAGTATATTCACAAAATACATCGTTAACGTACAACCTGCATAATAATCAGTAAGTGAAATAACCTACACCATAAACTCAATATAAAACAAACCCCCCAACTAACCCCCCATTACAGTAAGTTCCCTACAATCACACAGGCTCGCCTCACCAGAAGCCATACTAGTCAGGTTACAAAACTAGATAAATCATAAGCCTAGCATTCCGCCCCCATCTACAGAATGAGCACGTTATATAACATAGTAAGAAAATGCCAGTACAATCCAAACATAACTCTGTGTGCCAGGGCAATGCTTAAAGAAAATACACAGTGCCTCAACAAACAGATAAAGCAATATGTGCTGACATAAAACAGCCATAACATAGTACATGATTAACAAGAGACGTAACAAGTCAATCGCGATAAGCATATCGCATATGGAACACGTGGAACATGTTCACAAGGCTGTATATGCACATTCAACAAAAACCCCAATACACCTACAAGGTCTTACATCTACAAGCACAACACCATTCACACTTTATTACATTAAGAGGGTCATTATGAGCCCTCAAGCCCAGCATGCCCATGTGACATGGCAACCACAAGACTGACATGAACCCAGAGAACACACCATGCAAAGCCCAGCAGAACCAATGACTACTCTCACGCAAACTCGATCCAGAACATAACACATACAACAGAATAAGTGAGACCGCCCCCCTGGAGGCTAGATCACTTTAAGGTACCCTAACTAAAAAAATATACCCTCACAGGTTTCACAATACAACCATCCATAAACCGTACATCCCTGACCCCACGCACACAATCGCACTGACCTGTGTTGGCACACTCATCAGGCACACAATTCCCCCCCCCCCCTCTTCCCCGGAAAACCAGTCCATCGTATCTTTTGACACCCTATAAATTCCAGAAACCCTCACTGTGAAGTCCCTGTAACCCACTGGGAATCCCTCTCCCACCTCCCTATTACGACACTTCGTCCTATTAAAAGTTGCAGCTAGGGCCATCCTACGTTCCACCACCCCTTTATCTCTCATTGCCCAAAACCCTTAACCAAGTACGCCACAGCTCTTTGAACCTGCACTCCCACCCCACCCACATCTAAACTTAACGCTCTCAAAACCAACAACCCTCCCCACCCACAAAACAGATCACTCGCCCCAACCATTCCAGTATACAAAAGTATACTACGTGAAAAGCCATTTCACCCCCCCCCACACTCTCGGCACACCCATCCCTCCTTAATCCGTCTATTACGTAAAACCACCCACGATGGCAAGACCCCACAGAGGAACTGGTACATGACCTCCTTCACATGCAGCTGTATGAGCAACCTCTTAAACCGACCCCAAACGTCCTTCCATGCTTACATAGGGTACACCCCTTCCACAGCAGCCTCTTCCCTTGGCCTCACTCCAACCCTCAAATGCACTGGATCCCTAGCAAGCATTAAAACACGTAACATGGCCTCACATTCCTGCAAATGCCGACCTTTCTACCACCTCCGGATATCCTCGTGCACAATGCCTATCCCCCCACACAACCCACTCGCAGGAACCTGCACTTCACATAAACACTCTTCAGTCTCCACTCCAAAGGAATTAACCCCAGCCCTCCCTGGCGTATCGGGAGCATTACCACCCACCTTCTTAACCAATTACATCCCGATCCCCAAATGAAGCAAAATACCCTACACAACAATCGCTGAACATCCCTCGGAACCAAAGGGTACATCGCTACCATGTGCCATATTTTGCTATAGAGAAGCACATTGACCACTATTACCCTTTGGTGTAGTGTGAGATGAGTTGGTCACAAACCATCTAATCTCCCCAGCATGCAATCTACAACACTCCTCGAATTAACCTCCCTCGCCACCCATGCATCCCTCATATACAGAACTCCACAAATCTTTACCTGATCCACTACATACCACCTTCCACTAACACTCCCACCTACCCTCCAATCCCAGTCCCCAATCCCAATAAACTTCGACTTATCCACATTTACTTTCATACCTATTGCCTCCCCAAAAACATCTACGACCCTCCCCACACCCTCCAATCCTCCCACCCTGCACGAGGACTGTCGTATCATCAACATAACCAACGATGCCAGGTCTCCCACCACCCAGAGCCTCACCCACCCCCTCCTTCCCCCACTGCTCCACCGCCCTATAAAAGGGTCCTGTAAACATGCAAATAACAGTTGTGAATGGGGACAGCCCTGTCGCAATCCCCTGCCCATCCAAACATGCAACCCTCCCCTCCAATTTATCTGCACACACATACCCGCTTCCTGATACATTCCATGCTATCATATGCTGCCCTCCAATCCAGAGCTAACACCCCCTCCCTCTTCTCTTGCACTCTCTCTATAAACCCCCTAATGACCCTCATGCCCCTCATACATTGACCGTCCTGGTACCCCATATTGACCCCCAATTATAACCTTAGAAATGACTCTTTTCAACCGATTACCTAATATTTTTGTGAATAATTTATAATCTTCACACATGAGCAATATTACCCAATAGTCCCTCACCACTGACTGGTGTTCCCCTTTTGGGACCAAGACCATGATCGGCGTTGCCTGAAAATCCCTCAACACACCCCTCTCCTTCATGACATTGAACAACCTCATTAAAAACCCCTTTAATACACCCCAATGCTGCACACAGAAGTCACTCGGCACCCCGTCTATCCCTGGCGTCTTACCCCTACTCAAGCCCATCAATGCCGTACATACAGCCTCATCCACGATATTTCCACCTAATGCCTCCCTGTCTCCCCTTTCAAGCACACATTGCACCCAACCCCCCCATATCCCATAAAGCCTCCTCCTGCACACCAACACTCCTCATATATGACTCATACCATGCATCCACATACCCTTCCATACCCTCCATCATAACCAACTCTTGCTCCTCCCTATACCCCTCCATCTCCTAATGCACACACAACCCCACCATTTCTGTTGCCATGCTCCGACGCCTCTGCCCTCACAGGACACACGCCAATGGCATGTCACCCCATACCACCTCCTCTAACTCCCCCCAGCCCATACCACCTCCTCTAACTCCCCCCCAGCCCATACCACCTACTCTAACTCCCCCCCAGCACTCTTGCCGCATCAAACCTTTCTTTTTGCAATACCCTGATATTGTCTTTCAACCCCTCTATTTTTGCCACCTGGTATCCTGCACTCCCTCCCTCTCTCCCATACCAATACTTTAACTGCTCCTCGAGATACCTGGTAAGCCCATAGGTCAATTGATTCTCACGCCTTCCCCGTCCAACATAGAATTCCTGGATCCTCCTCTTTGCAACCATATTCGACCAACTCAGCACATCCCCAGACCACAACCGTTCCCACAACTGCACAAATGAATCCCTCCCCTCCACATCATTAAGTAACCAGATATTCAATTTCCAGTAACTCCCATACCTGTCAGGCAGTCCCTCCTACCCCAGTTCCACCAAAACTCCCCTATAGTCTGAAAAAAAAACCACATTCAACACCCTCACTCTACGAACCTCCACCTTCCTAGTCACATATAACTGATCCAGCCGAGCAGCATTCCCCTGCTGCACAAACATGTGTTCCACCTCCCATGTGTCACTCCATCCCACATCTACCAACTCCATCCCTGTTAACAGATCCCAAAAAACAACTAAACAATACCCCGCTCCCCTCAGTTTCACATCCCAACGACGTATCACACAATTCCAGTCATCTCCCACGACTGCAACCACAGGAAGCAACTGCAGGTGATGTGCCAAAACAACCCTCACAAAATCATTCTTAACTCTACCGTCCCCCTCCACCGGACCATAAACACACACAAAGGCCACCCTATCCCTCCCCAACAACCCATCCATCCTTAAAACCCTCCCCTCCCCACCCTCTTCACTACAATGCACAACAAACGGGCTAGTTTCCTGCAGCAATATAGCTACACCACCTTTCAATCTCATCGAGTGTGCCACAAAAACATTATACCCCTCAATTGTCAACATACACCCTGGTTTCTGATTGTGTTCTTGCACAAACACAGCGTCTACACCATACCTTACTAAAAGCTCACTGAACCATATACACTTAATCTTATCTCGTAAACCATTAATATTTACAGTTGGTCTCTTGAATCCAGCAGAGAAGGGTTCCGTTTAGGCACTGCCACACCCCAATCCACTTTCCTTCGATCACCACCTCGGACACTTTCCAACCCCAGAGAACCATGTTTCACATGTCTCGGCTCTGTGGATCCTCCAGAACCGCTCCTTGCTACATCCGCCCAAACCTTTTTACCAGGACGTTGTGCCAATGTTAGCACATCGTCCATATCAGTTAGAGCAGCTGCTCTCTTCCTCGACCCGCATTCCTCCTCCATTGCTATCTCCTGGAGGCCATCAGTATGCCCGTCCACCTCCACAGTATAGATGCTGCTAGTCGCAGCTACTCCCTCCTCTGTCATTCCTCCCTCCACGCCTCCCAGTCCACAGCAGACTCGAGGTTAACTAAAAGTTCCTCCACGGACACCTCGCCTGGGGTGCTCAACAGGTCATGCAGCACTGTATTGAAGAAGCTCAGGATGTGAACATCCCGAGCTTCTTCAGGGTTCACTCCTCCCACATCTTTACCTCCGGCCCCGAAGAGCACAGATCCCCCAGAAGAGTTGCACAGGCATCCTCAAGCAACTCCGACCTGTCCATCTCCACACTCCAAGCCGGACTTGGCGAAGTCCTTTCCTACACTGACCCAGTGTAGGAAAGGACACTGGAAAACCAAGGCCTCCATGTGACGTCCAACCTCCTTAGTACCCTGCCGACGACCACACTGCGCCACAATATGATCATAGGCCCCGCACACTCGACAAGTGCAACGTTGCCCTGCGTAGGTGACCATCACTTGAGTCCTGAAGTCTTCTAAAATGATATTAGATGGGATAGGATGTCGCAATGTCATTTTTAAAGTGAACGTTCCCTCAGGTAGTCCAGCATACGTGCCTTCCGTCCACTTCCCCATCGTAGCCATGTGAACCGTTCCATATGTCCTGACTATGGGTCAGGTAGGTGATCTTGGTTACCAATATGACGTTTTTCAGAGCATAGTTCTAGCTGCCCAGACAACTTTTGTTCCAAGTAGGGAAATTAGATCTAACAAAAATTATCCGAAATGGATGAACAATAGATTAAAACATCTCATTGGTCAAAAGAGAGGCATATATAGGCGTATCAAAAGAGGGGATGGGCAGTTAAGAAATCAACATATTCAGTTAAAGAGAGAAATAAAGAAAGGAATAAGAAAAGCAAAAAGGGATTATGAGGCTAAGGTCACAATGGATTCAAAGACTAAACCAAAAAGGTTCTTTCAGGTATTCAGAAGAAAGATTAGGGACAAGATTGGCCCACTTAAGAGTAACTCTGTTCAGATCATTGACAGTGATAAGGATATGTGTGAAATTCTCAATACCTACTTCCTCTCAGTTTTCACCCAGGAAAATACTAGCAATATTCATGAAATAATAGATTATGTAGAACAGGATAATAAACTATGTCAGGTATTCAGAAGTAAGATTAGGGACAAGATTAGCCCACTTAAGAGTAACTCTGGTCAGATCATTGACAGTGATAAGGATATGTGTGAAATTCTCAATACTTACTTCCTCTCAATTTTCACCCAGGAAAATACTAGCGATATTCAAGATTGGCCCACTTAAGAGTAACTCTGTTCAGATCATTGACAGTGATAAGGATATGTGTGAAATTCTCAATACCTACTTCCTCTCAGTTTTCACCCAGGAAAATACTAGCAATATTCATGAAATAATAGATTATGTAGAACAGGATAATAAACTATGTCAGGTATTCAGAAGTAAGATTAGGGACAAGATTAGCCCACTTAAGAGTAACTCTGGTCAGATCATTGACAGTGATAAGGATATGTGTGAAATTCTCAATACTTACTTCCTCTCAATTTTCACCCAGGAAAATACTAGCGATATTCCTGAAATAATAGATTATATAGAACAGGATAATAAACTATGTACGATTGCGGTAACTAGTGACATGGTCCTCAGACAAATAGAGAAACTAAAACCTAACAAATCCCCAGGCCCTGATGAACTGTTTGCAAGGGTGTTAAATGAATGTAAAGAGGAACTTAGCATACCTTTGACTAATCTTTTTAACATATCACTACAAACTGGCATAGTGCCTGATAAGCGGAAAAATGGAAAATGTAATACCTATTTACAAGGCAGGTGACAGGTCCTTGGCTTCGAACTATAGACCAATAAGCCTTACCTCCATAGTGGGAAAATTTATGGAATCAATAACTGCCGAAGCAATTCGTAGCCATCTTGACAGGCACAGATTGATTAATGAATCTCAACACGGTTTTACAAAGGGGCGTTCCTGTCTTACGAATTTATTAACTTTTTTCATTAAGGTGTTTCAGGAGGTAGATCATGGTAATGAATATGATATTTTGTATATGGACTTCAGTAAGGCTTACGATAGAGTTCCACACAAGAGGCTATTGAGGAAACTTAAGGCACACGGAATAGGAGGAGAATTTTTTTCCTGGGTAGAGGTATGGCTGACAAATAGACAGCAGAGAGTTTGCATAAATGGGGAGAAATCAGAATGGGGGCAAGTCACAAGCGGTGTTCCTCAGGGGTCAGTGTTGGGCCCGTTGTTTTTCACAATTTACATAAACGACATAGATGAGGGAATAAATAGCGACATAAGCAAATTTGCTGATGACACCAAAATAGGCCGTCCAATTCATTCTAATGAGGACACTAGAGCACTCCAGGATGATTTGAATAGACTGATGCAATGGTCGGAGAAGTGGCAGATGCAGTTTAATATTGACAAATGCAAAGTTCTAAATGTTGGACAGTTAAATAACCATGCCACATATAAACTAAATAATGTAGATCTTAATACTACTGATTGCGAAAAGGATTTAGGAATTCTAGTTAGCAGTAATCTAAAACCAAGATAGCAGTGCATTAGTGTTCGCAATAAAGCTAACAAAATTCTTTGTTTCATATCTAGAAGTATAATTAATAGAAGTCCTCAGGTTGTTCTTCAACTCTATATATCCTTGGTTAGGCCTCATTTAGACTATGCTGCTCAGTTCTGGTCACCGTATTACAGAATGGATATAAATGCTCTGGAAAACGTACAGAGGAGGATGACAAAGATGATCCCATGTATCAGAAATCTTCCCTATGAGGATAGACTGAAGGCCCTGAATCTGCACTCTCTCGAAAGGCGTAGAATTAGGGGGGATATGATCGAGGTGTATAAATGGAAAACAGGAATACATAAAGGGGATGTAAATAGCGTGCTGAAAATTTCCAGCCAAGACAGGACTCGCAGCAATGGTTCCAAGTTGGAAAAATTCAGGAAGGATTCAGGAAGAGTTGTGGATATAGGAAAGCATGTTGACGGCAGTGGGTTGAGCTAGGGTGGGTGTGAGTTAGACTGGTTTGGTAATAGACCAGTTGTGGATGATCATTGTGGAATGGACATGGGTCAACTCCCAAGTACAGTTATTCAGGCTAAAATGTTGTGTAGTTTTAAAAATAGGTTAGATAAATACATGAGTGGGTGTGGGTGGGTGTGAGTTAGACCTGACTAGCTTGTGCTGCTGGGTCTGGTGCTGTGCTCCATCCTTGAGTGGAGGTGACCAGGCTGGGTGGGTCATTGGGCTAATCCGGGGGGGATCATTGGGGATGAATCTTATCCGTTGACGGCAGTGAAGGGACTTGAGCTAGGGGGGGGACATGGACCTGCTCTGCATGGGTCAGTAGACCTGTTGCAGTGTTCCTTCTTTCTTATGTTCTTATGTTCTTATATCTTTCAAAAACAGCTCATAGGTCAGACTTATCAGCCTCAAAAGGCACATGTCTTATCTTGATCCACGTATAATAATGGGACACATTGTGTAGTCTCACAGTCACAGCAGGATTTACATCAATACAACTATCCTGGTACCTGGCCACCATCTTCTCATAGACACTAGCGTTGCGAAGTTTGACGAAAATTCTGTATGCTACACTATACAACTCTTCGTTCACTTTACTGCAGATGTCACGGATTATAGCAGGAAGTAAAACCTGGGCAGTTTGGGCAGACAGCCCCACGCACCACTTCTATTCAAACCGTGTTTACACGACGTCGGCCCTGCTGCGCCATTTTGTGAAAAACCAAGCTTTCACCAGCTGTCAGTAGGTGGCAGGCTCAGCTCACGTCCGCTCCTCCCAACGGTTGAGCGATGAATAACCTAGTCACACAATAAGCGGGGCATTATCTCATTGTGGCAGGTGTTATGGTCACCATTCAACGGATGACCCTTCAGTGACACAATTTCAGCAGGTGGCTGTATTTTATGTAATCAACCCCTATGGCTGCGTCATTACTAATCCCATGAGTAGATCGATTAGTGCATACGACTGGGAGTTAAACAGTACGGTAATTAACGTTTCTACTTGAGAGCTTGAGTGATCAACTTAATCTCACTGATCACTCACAAATTAATATTAGATTGGGTATCATCATGAATAAGTTATTAGTCACTGAGTAGTTAATTACTTACGTTGTGAATGAAGTAAGCTACTTTCTTGAGACAGTAGCGTGTACTTAGATCTGTTATTGGCAACTGTTATAGTTAAGCATCGTGTCCATAATAATAGCTGCCCTGGGTGAACCACTTACACAGTATCCACAATAAGAACCGCCCTGAGTGGGAGATTATGCAACCAGAAATATGCCGACTGATGATGGGATCCTCCGATCACACCCTCCCCCAAGTATGGTGGAATTTATTACACCGATTTCCACTGGATCAGATCAGTTTCATGACCCCCACCCCCTCTAAGGGGAAGGCGTGTGTGAGTGTGAGGCTCAATATCATAGAGAGTAGAGATGTATCTGATGTGAAAATTTAGATATCCCTGGATGCGGAAGTGTATGAAGATATCTTACTTATTTTGTGGATGTGGGTGCATGAGCGGATATCTGTTTACAGTAAAATGCGGGTGTGGATGTAAGAAATTGTGCGGATGTTATGCAGATGCAGATATCCGATACATCTCTAATAGAGACCGTTAGCTCCCTACTACGGGTGATTAAGGGAGGGTGTGAGTTTAGCTGATTACCCGTCCTTCTCCCTCTCTGTTCTGAGAGACCAAATAATAACACATTCCTTAATATACGAGTCATTAATGACTTCTTATAATTTTGATCCTCTCTTATTAGGCAATGGGCTTCAATTTATGAATATTAAATGCCCCAACATTCTAACTTTGTAAGTGTTTATATTTTTTCATTAAGGTAACTCTCCCAACTGTCCCAGGCACATTTGAAGATGGTGAAGGAGGGCATTCTTGAAGTACTAGGAACCATGTGAGGATACCTCAGGACCTTGATAAAGGAGCCTAGTTATACTGCGATCATCAGACATTACAGGTCGCAGTGTAAGAGTACTAAAGATTTAAGTAAGTGATTCGTGGATCCTTCATTTACATTGGAGCCACAGTCGTGTGAAGTAACGAAAGCCTCTTGTCTACACACCCGCAGGTGCACCTGACCATCTGAGAACCACCAAGGCTAGTCAATTGCAGTTTTGTTCAGTGACATGTGGAATCCTAGCAAGGCCGTGGCATTTAGTTCAGAATATAAGAGTTTTCGTTGCCATGGTGTCGTCACGCAAGCACGAGCACGAGGTCGACTTCACCAAATCAGTGTGCTAGGTATTCAAAGCATGGATCAAATATCAGGCATCAGGTGTCATCAAAGGACATCAAAGAAGGTTTGCTTATTCTATTCACAGCCTTTCGGAGGGGTGGTAGTACAAACCTAACAAGGCTTGGAATGGCAGGGTGGCCCAAAAAGAAAAACAAAAATTTCTCTTTTTAACTTTAGCAATGTATACTATATATATATATATATATATATATATATATATATATATATATATATATATATATATATATATATATATATATATATATATATATAATTATACATAGTATATTATAGGATGGGGTTCACCTATGGTGTAAATTATAGGACCCATAGCCTCGGAGAAGTGGATAAAAAGGCTTCAAGGTATATATATTTTAATTTATGTTAATGTAAAAATTAATAATTTTGTACCAAAAGAACCCTAGAAAATTTAACTAACCTTATTATAACAAGCGCAATTTCATTTAGACTAATCCAACTAAGTATATTTTAGATAAGTTTACAATAATTTAATAATACACACAATGAAATATATTTTTTCGTTAGGTTCAAAATGATTTTTGCCATATTATTGCATACACAAATTTTCGCTTCCCTTATCCGGCAAGAGCGATGCTATTAAGCCAAAATCGCAAGTTTGACCTATTCGGTACGACACACACACACACACACACACACACACACACATGCACCATCATGTTAAGGACACTACCAGAGTAAGAGGGGAGGATGAACCAGCAAGATTGGACCTTGTGTTCACCCTGGGCAGTTCAGACATTGAGGACATCACATATGAGAGTCCCCTAGGAGCTGGTGACCACGAGGTTCTGTGCTTTGAATACATAGTAGAGTTGCAAGTGGAGAGAGTAACAGGAGTTGAATGGGAAAAGCCAGACTATAAAAGAGGGGACTACATAGGGTTGAGGAACTTCCTGAAGGAGGTTCCGTGGGACAGAGAACTGGCAGGAAAGCCAGTAAATGAAATGATGGAATATGTAACAACAAAATGCAAGGAGGCAGTGGAAAGGTTTATTCCCAAGGGCAACAGAAACAATAGGAAGACCAGAACGAGCCCCTGGTTTACCCGACGGTGTAAGGAGGCAAAAACAAAGTGCAATAGAGAATGGAAAAAGTACAGAAGGCAGAGAACACATGAAAATAGGGAAATTAGTCGCAGAGCCAGGAACTAATATGCACAGGTAAGGAGGGAGGCCCAGCGACAGTATGAAAATAACATAGCATCGAAAATCAAGACTGACCCGAAACTGTTGTATAGCCACATCTGGAGGAAGACAACAGTCAAAGACCAGGCGATCAGACTGAGGACAGAAGGTGGAGAACTCACAAGAAATTATCAGGAGGTATGTGAGGAACTAAACAGGAGATTTAAGGAAGATTTTACAGTAGAGACAGGAAGGGCTGTGGGAAAACAGCACAGAAGGGAACATCAAGAAGGAATATACCAACAAGTGTTGGATGACATACGAACAACCGAGGAGGAGGTGCAGAAGCTGCTAAGTGACCTTGATACCTCAAAGGCGATGGGACCGGACTTCTCCCCATGGGTCCTTAGAGAAGGAGCAGAGATACTGTGTGTACCCCTAACCACAATCTTCAACACATCCCTTGAAAATTAGACACATGTGCAACTCTTGGGTATCTTTATTGAGGAAACGTTTCGCCACACAGTGGCTTCATCAGTCCATACAAAGGAGAAACTTGAAGAAGAGGAGGAGAATGAGGTAATCAGTCCCTCAGCCTTGAGTCGATGTGGTCAGTCCATCAATCTTGAATAGAATACGGCATATGAGCGGAGAAGCAGCTTATAATAAACCGTAGACAGGAGAGGTGCAACAGTCGTAGGTGGTGTCACATTTGTCCAATGTCCGATGTGGTCAGTCCATCAATCTTCAAGATTGATGGACCAGGAGGCCAGGAGCTAAGACTCGACCCCTGCAACCACAAATAGGTGAGTACACACACACTGACAAACACTCACAATGACACACACACACACACACACACACACACACACACACACACACACACACACTGACACATACACACACTGACACACACACACACTGACACACATTGACACACACACACACACACACACACGCACACACACGCACACACACACTGACACACACTGACACACACTGACACACACTGACACACACACTGACACACACACTGACACACACACTGACACACACACTGACACACACACTGACACACACACACACACACACACACACACGCGCGCGCGCATTTTAGTCGCCTCATACGACACGCATGGCTTACGGAGGAAAGATTCTTTTCCACTTCCCCATGGACAATAGAAGAAATAAAGAAGAACAAGAGCTATCTAGAAAAAGGAGTGTGAGCAAAGTAACATTTATGAAGGGATTCAGGGAAACCGGCAGGCCGGACTTGAGTCCTGGAGATGGGAAGTACAGTGCCTGCACTCTGAAGGAGGGGTGTTAATGTTGCAGTTTAAAAACTATAGTGTAAAGCACCCTTCTGGCAAGACAGTGATGGAGTGAATGATTGTGAAAGTTTTTCTTTTTCGGGCCACCCTGCCTTGGTGGGAATCGGCCAGTGTGATAATAAAAAAAAATAAAAATAAATAAATATAGGGAGGTACCACCTCTAGAACTTTACTGGGGACGCTCATCCTCAGAGAAGACAATAAACGCACCTCAGGGAAAACTCAAGGCTCTTCCCGGATCTGTTTGAATATTTTCTTCTCCTACCTCCCCCTGTATTCTATATTGTATGAGACCTTCATTTGTAGACAGAATACACTGACAAAAAAAATACAAGCATGAATACATTGGTACATTATTTCAGAGGTTATGAATCTTCTTCAGCTCCTCCGAAGTCGGACGCGAGCCATGTATGCAGCAAGTATTTCCCCTCTGGATGGCCACACTTAGGCACTGGACCATGGAAGTGGCAGCCCTCGGGTCCTTGGTGGTGTCGAGTCTGGAACCCAGTTCTTTAAGGAAGAGTGTGGCATTTTTACATGATTAAATTCTCCCCGTAGCTCTTGTATCAACTACCTGCTGTTAGACAAGCAATCACTTTTTGCATCAAATTAGTGCAACAGCCTTTGACGGAAACTGTTAAATATTTCCTTGAGTTTGTGACGCTTTTAGCATTTGTTCACTAGACAGTGATTAGATTGAGATTTTTTGCCGTCGAAGCGGCTACTTTGTTAAGCATCCCATATCTACCCTGTGAATGAAAGAGCAAGAGCATATGGACACACAAAAGGCTTAGGAACTATGCTCCACAAAGATTAACAGGAGTACATCAGAGCTTAGCATGTGGTTTCACAGTTTTTTCGGCCACAGTATGTTTCAGAGAACTTTTTGTTTAAACTCACTAGATTGGCCACTTAGTGCCCGGCTGGTGGTGTCCCGGAGACCGTTAGGCCAATCTTTGGTGCATCACTATTTGCTCTGTGGAGAGAAGGACGGAGGAATCAAGCTTCTTCGACTCCTTGTTGCAAAAGCTGCAGTAAGAATGGTGAGTGACGAGGCTGCCACCAGACTGTGAAGCAGCTGTCATAGAAGCACTGGCATACATCAGTAACATATTAGGTCAAAAAGTCCTGATTAAATACGCCCCGTAGCTCTTGTAGCAACTACCTGCTGTTAGACAAGCAATCATTTTTGCATCAAATTAGTGCAACAGCCTTCGGCGGAAACTGTTAAATATTACCTAGAATTTGTGACGCTTTTAGCATTTGTTCACTAGACGTGATTAGATTGAGATTTTTTGCTGTCGAAGCGGCTACTTTGTTAAGCGTCCCATATCTACCCTGTGAACGAAAGAGCAAGAGCATATGGATGCACAAAAGGCTTAGGAACTACGCGCCACAAGGATTAACAGGAGTACATCTGGATATAGATATACAATTAACTATGAACTGCAAGCAAATTTGCTTAATGTGCCTGGTATCTTATTCTCATTAGTAAGATATCTTGACATCACATAGGTTAATGCATCATTTATCAAGACAGTGAAAGATGATTTTTTTTTAAGTATTTGTGAAGCAGTTTGTGGCACTATATATAAGTCGACACGGCTCTCTTTCCCGGTCGTCATGTAGATAATATTAAAATAAGTTGGCTTTAATATTATCTACTAGCTTCACGCAGGCTGTTTACTTTGTTAAAGAAAATAACGTTAATATTCTCGTTGTTCGTTGCTTAGTAGCAAGTAAAACTGTCAAGCAAAGGAGACAGGTTCAAATTTTGGCAAGGCAAGAAGCATATATAAATCAACTAAAACCTGTTATCCCTATTCATGTCTTTGCTAAAAGTTGCTTATTTACTGTTGTGAGTTGCATCCTAGAGAAAGTGCCTAACGATCCCAGTGGAAATAAATCACAATACTTGGCTTTCTCGGGTTATCCTGAATTATTAACCCTCCTGGGTTATCACTCTAAATAATGCTTTCCTTGACCTTTTTTTCCCAGGTTCCGGCAGGTCTGTCTCAACTGTCTTTGTGTTGAACCCCTTTAGCGTCGATCAAGATAACAGAAATTTTAATCCTCTTACTATCCATTGTAAGTCACCTGGTGATTTAGGATAGGTTAAAGAGAGTATAGAGTTCTTGACTAGTTTATAAAATGGCCTTATAGCAAAGAAATAACATACTTTGAGCCATTTAAATCACATTGAAAAAAATCCTTTCTTACTTTTGTTTATACTATGTGTTTTTCATAAACTGTACGAAAATTATTTATTATTTTTGAGAATTTTGTTTAAGAGTGAGGCGTAAATTGTATTATTTAACACTTTCAGTTTGCTATTATTGGACGTAGCAGTCTACTAAATAAAATATTGTGAACAAAATTGACAACATTCCCTGCATTTTGAGACATAAAAGTACCGAGCTAAAAGCCTTGAAATTTTCGCGCCATTCACAGTAAAACGAGGACGGTAATATGTCTTACTGATTATTGATCAGAAGTTGCTTGGCTCTTTTCAGAGCTGGAATGTAAGATTATGTTAGAACCGGTAACCTTATTATTGCTTTTCTTATATTTCGAAGGATACTAAGTGGTATTATTGACGAACTCTGCGTCGGTTACTACACAGGTGGATGCCTTATCCTGGTGACATTATAAACCAGAAATAAATATCACAATGACCCTTCACTAGATGAAATCTTTTCTAGACTGGTTTGAAATAGACATGTTATGCAACTTTTCTATTTTAGAGCAGTTTATGGTGCAGCAAGTATGTCTATACCAGTGTCTAGAATAAGTCTCTCACGAAAATGTTTTGCAACACCTGTTCCAGATTAATGAATGTGTTATGGAGCATGTTCCAGACCAGCGTGTTTGTTGCAAAGCAAATGTATTCCGGACTACTGAGTGTGTTACGGAGGAGGTCGCCTCTTCCAGATAAGTATAAAGAGGAGTTGTTTCAGATCAGTGAGTAGCGTGGTTTTCTCTTTGTTATCGTGTTTCGTGGAAATATAATGTGATTATTTTAAAAATGCCCAACGTGCAGCCAGGGAATTTAGAAAAACAAACATAAAGTACCAACGTCTTGTGCTCCGGCCGCGCCCCAAGCCGGGAGAACGAAAATATAATTCTAAATCACCACTAAAATAAACTACGAACATATCTTAGGCAACTTTGTACATTTGTCTTCAGTATTTTGGTAAATAGCTGCGGCGTGGGAGGCTTGTCCTTCTAGGTACAAATTGTGCGTCTTTTATATATACTTGCGTCTGATTCTCTTGAAAATATCTTTCAAGGGAAGGAGAGGGATCTTCATTCTGGTGAAGGGTTCTTGTTCCATGGATATGGAGCTACCTTCCCTTCCCATTCCCATTCTCAAGGCGCTTTATGTTCCTTACGGTCTTATCGCTTCCCCACGACTTTTAATAGCTAGATGCATATAGGCCTATGTGCAACCGAAGAATTGTATCCTCGAATTGTATAGCCCCAGACCGCTGTAACTCAGTGAACGCGAGAAAAAACTGTGTAATAGAGTGCTGCATAAGTCAAATATCAACGATGAAAATTTGAGCTGAAACAGAAAAAAACATTAACAAGTTATTATATGGACACTAAAACATCCCAGGTTTTTCAATAAAAATGGTAAATTGGAACATACGCAGCCCAAGATTAATTCAAACTTTCCGCTAAGAAACACTAGCTGTGAAGCTAAACTGAAACAGCATTCTCTTGTCATCTCAGAGAGACCAGTATCACAAATTACACTTCCATATAACATAACTATTACTCAAACCTAAACACATAACATAAATAACTGACCTAGGATAACTAAATATAGTTACGTTACTTGGTAGTATCTGGTTTTCCTACGTTAATCATTTATGTTAAGTATTTGGGTTTGAGGAATTACCTGGGTTATATAAATATAATGTAATTTGTGTTTCCATAATACCTGTGTGCCTTCAAGACAAACAAATAGATGTCCTCTGAACCAAGATTCCATGATGTTGCAGTGTCTGTAACATCATGGAATCTTGGTTCAGAGGACATCTATAAGACCTTCTTCACGGCTGCTGCAACTAACCCATCTCTTTGGGAAGGACCTATTTCCACTGGGGAATCCCGCCTACCAGTGACTATGCCTCGTCTGCTGCCCGTCCCTATCCACTGACGCCTATATAACCGCCAGTCTTCTTGCCTTTGCTCCAGATTCTCCACCACCACGATGCTATGAACACTAACTCCAAGGCCGAGGGACTGATTACCTCATCTTTTGTATATAGTTCTACTGTCTTCCTATTATGTCCTAGAATCTGTATTGATAAAGCCATTGGATGGCGAAACGTCTACAATAAAGATATCCAGATGTTGCACATGTGTCTTAACTTTCACAAACAAATAGTTATCAAAAAAATATGATATTACAGTTTGTCAGTATTTAATACTCAACGAAACATGAAAATAAATCACATTGACTTTACTGAGTGATTCTGGGATAAATCTGCATAGTGTGCTTTGTGTGTAAATTCCACTGTTAGTAACATGAAACTGTAATAAATATGGAAACAATGAATCATTGCGCTCTGATTCAGTGCATTTTAAGCTGAACCACTTCTCCCGACGTCTATATATAAAACTGGCTAGGTTTCCTTTTACTTTGTATCCTGACAAGAGATAAATCACTGAGTTTGTAGTTAGTACTCTTTATACATATTTGATTTTTACGTATTTATTCAGAGTTGCTCCATAATTTCAATTTTTGGTCAGCGTATGAGAAATGCGTCGAGTAAATGTCTGAAAATTTACGACAAGTTATTTATTTCATAATAGTAATTGTGCTAAGAATATGACTCGTTTTTGAGACATAGGAGGAATTGGAACGAAAAGTGGTGTCGGTTGTACGTAGAGATGTAATAAAAAATATATGAAAAATAAAGATGAAATTAAGACACATGTGCAACATCTGAGTATCTTTATTGTAGACGTCTACAATAAAGATACTCGGATGTTGCACATGTGTCTTAATTTCGTCTTGTCGGTATTGTATACCATTCTTGTACAAAAATTAAGAAACGAAAATGAAGACACTAAACAGAAATAGAGCTAGAGAGAGAAAAACAAGATGGAAAAAATCAAGATAGGTAGAAAACAAAGAATAGAAAAGACACATAAAGACTTACAAAAAGAGAGAGTGAAAATGCCTACCAGATACATAAACGTCAGGCTCACCAGCTGCAAAATATACAGAGAAATCAATTGCTGAATCAGCAGCAAAGCTTAAGAGGTGCAGGAAATAGAAGATTACCTTCCCAAGCGCCTAGGCAGTGCTCCTTCTGTCACCAAAGGGAGAACACTACTGACAACTGTCTGCAAGATATCAGGTGCAATATTGTCACAAGAGGGAAAGTCAAGAACACCATTGTCGAAGCAATAAGGGACTTGACAGACAGGGTCACTCAATTCTTCAGAGATTTATTCTCGAAACAAACCATAAGATTCTTAGAACTGGTGAACACACTTGAATGTCACTCACCCAGGTACTCCTGTCTCTGGAGTATCTGGGTGAATGACAGGTAGTTCTGTGCCTCATACAAGATCACAGAGCTATATCCCAGTGACTTCCCTGGTGTCCTACATGTCTCAAGAGCAAACACATCTATTTAGTCAAGCTCAACACAAACATGGAGACAGTCTACCAGCGTTCTGTCTGCCAATGTTGGTGAGCTTACGCACTGTATCGTGAACCCTCATCGTCCTGACATGATTGCCGTTATTGAGACAGGGACGACAGGACTCTGGAAAATTTTACTACAATTTCTGGCTACTGTAACCTCATGGACGCGGCGATACAGACAAGAGCTTCATCTTGTCTGTCTCGCCGCGTCCATGAGGATTTTTATGAACTAGTTACAGTGATTGACATGAAACACTGTTGAGTTCCCTATTCACATCTCTGGTAGGTAGAGTCATTTGCAACTCTATTGGTTATATTGAATCATATGACCACAAGGCTTCCTTTATGACGCTAAAGATATCAACAACAAGAGGTGAAAAATCATCACGGACAACTTGGCTGTGGAAAAGAGAAAACTGGCCGGCTCTTTGCTCGGAACTCGCAGCCTCCGATTGGAATGTTCTTCTGGAAAGTGATGTTGAAAAAGAAGTGAATGCCTTCACTAAACATATCCTTAATCTTCAACACAACTACATTCCTCACCGGCAGTACATGACGAAGCCGTTAGATCAGCCTTGGTTTGCTTTTCGTTAATGCTCAGAACAAGGCTTGGAGGAGGTATAAGAGGCATCCCATTTTCTATAATAGGAACATGCACAGGCAAGTCTGTCGGCAAATGGAAGACCTCCAAAACTGGCTGTTTCCTTAGTGATTACCTTCAAGGTAGATCTTAAAGAATAGTTATAAATGGGACAGAGTCAACAAGACACTCAATCGGTGCCAGTGTTCCACGGAGAAATGTGTTTTGGCCATTCAATGACTTTCAATTTATCCCAGAATTCCATGCCTAAGAGATTAGATTAGCTTTTGTCACAAAAGTGGCTAGTATATTGTGCACGCCAAATCCATCCTGTGGACGGTAGCGCAAGAGCATATGGATACACAAAAGGCCTAGGAACTAGGCCCCAAAAGCATTAACAGGTGTACATTTGGATTTATATCTACAGCTTATTTATTTCTTTAATATATTGACATGTCACATAGGTTATTATGCTGTCTATCTCTATATTCCTCAGTAAGTAGACAATTAAGCACATTTGGTTTACTATGAACACGACTGTACACTGACATTTACTTATTAAAGATGGGAAACAGCATCTGTTTTCAGTTACATAAACAACAAACCTATAGCTATATCAGCCTGGGGAAAATGATAGCAGGTTGCATTTGCTTCCGCCAAAACACTATGATGGTCTCTAGTTACAATGATGGTAATGCTGGAGCAGTGGTAAGAATGAATGGGAGAGTGTTGGTACTCGGGGATGAAGTTGATATCTTTGGGGTGAAATTTGTTTCCATGCTGACTATAAAGAACCACGTTGTAAATCTTACAGTCAAGCCGACCAAGAAGATAATAAAACTAATTCGTGTCTTGTATCTGCTCAACAGTAGAGGCTACAAGACTGTGCATGAAGTGCATGTGCGCTCACACCTTGAGTATGCTCCACTTTCTTGGACTGCCCACTTTCCGTCCCTTCTACGACTTTTTGACAGAATAGAGAACAGACCAAGATAACTCATCTCTCACCTGGACCCGGCCTGGATAGCTCTGTCATTTCAGCAGAGAATTCAGCGCCGATTGAATGTGGGTAGCATTACTGTTATGCTCAAGGCTATTGTTGGTAAGATTCCACACTTGTCTCTGTTTCGTGGACAGCGAGAAGACAACTTTTACACAACAAGACGGATAGCAAATAACAACTACACAATGGTTGTACCCCTCTCAAGAACATCACTTCACCTGAGATCATTCATTCCTAGAATGACTTAGGTCAGCAACAAGTTCGTTCAGCATAATGATATCGCTAAAATAAAGTCAGTTGATCCAATGAAATCGCTGGCTCATAGATGGCTCCAGTTCTGTTCCGTATTTGTATGTTTTATAACAATAAAAAGGATTTCAAATTAGTTAATGTAGGCAACAACTCATAGCTTGTAAATAAAGGCAGGAACGCATAACCTAACACTGTAAAACCCTTGCTTAAATAAAGAGAGACAGACGAACAGACACAGAGACAGACAGACCGACAGAAGAGAGGGAGAGAAAGCCAAAGATCAAAGACAAGCATTACCAATCTCCAATTCCTTAAATGAAGGCTTCACCCAATGAAGAAATGGCAAATAAAACTTCAAATTCTTCTGATTTTGAGCATTTGCACGAGGGTAAAGCGGCCTTTCCCAGGATCATATACGCGGCGAGGGAGAAAATTTCTGGGTAGTAACTCGAAACTTGTGCACTATTGAGGTCAGTAAAAATCTGACCTTCTTGGTTGAAAGAGGAAGAAAGGATGAGAGGAATAAGGAGGAGGAAAGAGAAGTGAGGTAGAAAAATGATGAACTAATGAAGTGGAAGGAAGAGAAACTCATAACACAAGTGGGAATACTGGATAAAGATGATTTATAAGAGATACAATTGAAGAATTATTAGAGCAATAATGATAGGAATAAAAACAGAATGAAGGTGAGGAGGGGAGAAGGGAAAAAGAAACAAGAAACACTAAAATGAGAAAGCAAAAAAAAAAAAAAGGAAAGGGGAAGGGATGATTTACAGGTAGGAATGTTTATGTTTTAGTTATGGTGGTAGATTTACCTGCAATACGTTAGATAAAAGGACACAAGTGCAACTAATGCGATATTTTATTGTGGCAACGTTTCGCTTTCCAGGAGCTTTGTCAAGTTTCACAAAGCTTCTGGAGAGCTTTGTGAAGGTTGTACTTACTGGCTATAAGAAAGCTTGACGGATATGTATGTATAAAGCTGCCAAATATATATTTACACTAACGTAGCGTATTACAATCCTTTCTGGATTACGATTCGCCCACGAAGTGGCTTAATTAAGTCACAAACGGATTTATCTAGGCTATATCATCAACAAAGGATCGCAGTGTAAGGCATTTGAATCTCTTTTCCCAACACGTCAAAATGTTATGACATTTCTCTCTACATCACAACACAGTTGAGCCAGGTTTGTTTATCTTGGTAATGTTGGCTAACCAACGTGATCTTGATACATCCCATCCTTCAACATTTTTTTATTAATCATAAGAAAACACAGCCTCAAACTTTCAAATATGCATACCAGTATGTTTCACGCTGCCAAATGTGTGTGTGTATATATATATATATATATAGATATAGATATATATATATATATATATATATATATATATATATATATATATATATATATATATATATAGATATATATATATATATATATAGATATAGATATATATATATATATATATATATATATATATATATATATATAGATATATATATATAGATATATATATATATAGATATATATATATATATATATATATATATATATATATGTCGTGCCGAATATGTAAAACTGGTCAATTAGCAAGAACTCATTTAAAATTAAGTCCTTTCCAAAATTTTCTCTTATACGTTTAAAGATATATTTTTTTCATTAATGTTAATGTAAATTCTTTTAATTTTGCACCAAAAGTAACTTAGAAAACTTACCTAACCTTGTTATAACAAGAGCAATTTATTTTAGCCTAACCCAACTAAATATATTTTAGATTTGCTTACAGTAATTTAATACTAAACAACCACAATGAAATACATTTTTTTTCGTTGCGTTCAGAATGATTTTGGCGAAATTATTGCATACACAAATTCTCACTTGCTCTATATGGCAAGATGAGGGTTGCTATTTAAGCCAAGATCGCAAGTTCTGCCTATTCGGCACGACACACACACACACACACACACACACACACACACACACACACACACACACACACACACACACACACACACACACACACACACACACACACACACACACATATATATATATATATATATATATATATATATATATATATATGCAATAAGATCACAGTAAACAGGTGATTTCAGAATATGCAAAACAACCACTCTGAAAGAATAGAGAAATTCCAAGCGCTTTCGTGACTACTCACATTATCAAGTTCCTTGATAATGTGAGTAGTCACGAAAGCGCTTGGAATTTCTCTATTCTTTCAGAGTGGGTGTTTTGCATATATATATATATATATATATATATATATATATATATATATATATATATATATGTGTGTGTGTGTGTGTGTGTGTGTGTGTATGTATGTCGTGCCGAATAGGCAGTACTTGCGATCTTGGCTTAAATAGCAATGCTCATCCTGCCATATAGGACAAGCGAAAATTTGTATATGCAATAATTTATCCAAAATCATTCTGAACCTAACGAAAAAAATATATTTCACTTTGTCTATTTAGTATTAAATTACTGTAAACAAATCTAAAATATATTTAGTTGGGTTATGTTAAAATAAATTGTTCTTGTTATAATAAAGTTAGGTAAGTTTTCTAAGTTTCTTTTGGTGCAAAATTATAAATTTTTACATTAACATTAATGAAAAAAATGTATCTTTAAACGTATAAGAGAAAATTTTAGAAAGGACTTAATTTTAAATGAGTTCTTGCTAATTAACCAGTTTTACATATTCGGCACGACATATATATATATATATATATATATATATATATATATATATATATATATATATATATATATAGATATAGATATATATATATATATGTTTGTGTGCATATATATATGAGTGGTGCACTTAGGAGTCTCTGGAGACAAAGAACTTTGTCCTTGGAGGCAAAAAGGGGAATGTATGAGAGTATAGTTTTACCAACGCTCTTATATGGGTGTGAAGCATGGGTGATGAGTGTAGCAGCGAGAAGAAGGCTGGAGGCAGTGGAGATGTCATGTCTGAGAGCAATGTGTGGTGTGAATATAATGCAGAGAATTCGTAGTTTGGAAGTTAGGAGGAGGTGCGGGATTACCAAAACTGTTGTCCAGAGGGCTGAGGAAGGGTTGTTGAGGTGGTTCGGACATGTGGAGAGAATGGAGCGAAACAGAATAACTTCAAGAGTGTATCAGTCTGTAGTGGAAGGAAGGCGGGGTAGGGGTCGGCCTAGGAAAGGTTGGAGGGAGGGGGTAAAGGAGGTTTTGTGTGCGAGGGGCTTGGACTTCCAGCAGGCATGCATGAGCGTGTTCGATAGGAGTGAATGGAGACAAATGGTGTTTAATACTTGACGTGCTGTTGGAGTGTGAGCAAAGTAACATTTATGAAGGGGTTCAGGGAAACCGGCAGGCCGGACTTGAGTCCTGGAGATGGGAAGTACAGTGCCTGCACTCTGAAGGAGGGGTGTTTATGTTGCAGTTTAAGAAACTGTAGTGTAAAGCACCCTTCTGGCAAGACAGTGATGGAGTGAATGATGGTGAAAGTTTTTCTTTTTCGGGCCACCCTGCCTTGGTGGGAATCGGCCAGTGTGATAATAAAATAAAATATATATATGTGCAAACCAACCACTGTGAAAGAATAGAGAAATTCCAAGCGCTTTCTTGACTACTCACATTATCAAGGAACAATAAAAGGTCCTTCACACAACCCACCAACAAACTATTCTACCCAAGAATTAAGAATTTTAAAATTTATTATTTGCCCAATGTATTATTAAATTCTTCCCAAATTCTATTAATTATAAATGGATCTAATTATTATAAACCAAAGGAAATATTCATATTATTGTCAAAACTGCTTTTTATGAAACAAGATTCAATTATATTCCTGTCGACAATGGATTTCCTTGATACAACTTTCTCAACTTTTTGAAAATCAATTGGATGGTTAAAATCTCTCACATGAATAAATAGAGCATTGGAATCTTGTCCAGTTCTAATGCTATATTTATGTTGTTTTAATCTTAGTTCGAGACTTTTACCAGTTTGACCGTAATAAACTTTTGTCGCAAATTTTACAAGAAATCTTATAGACACATCCGTCAGCATTTTGTGGGGAATTCTTTATTAAAGTTTTTTTTACTGTATCAAGATTTTTAAATACAACTTTAGTATTAAAAGTCTTAAGAAGAGAAGGCATATCAACCAAGTTTTCATGGTAAGGGAGAACCAATATATTTTTAGTTGAATAAGGTTGGTTGTCCCTTTTTGGATTGTAAAAAGTATTTCAAGCAATTTTAAAAGATTTATGAATTACGTTTCTTGGGTATTTCACATCATTACCTATTTCATAAATTTTGGATATTTCCTCATTTATGAACTCTGGACTACAAATACGTAAAGCTCTCAAAAACATTGATGAGAAAACAGACAGTTTAACTCTATCTTGATGTGAAGAATAATAGTGTACATTGGAACAGTTATTTGTAAGTTTTATGTAAATTTTAAATATAAATTCATTATTACCCTTAATAATTAAAACATCTAGAAAAGGCAGTGAGTTATTTTCTTCAAACTCATTAGTAAACTTTACTATTGAATGGGCTAAGCTATTTAATTTGCTAAGGAAATGGTATATATCTACATTCTTGGGCATAAGACACAAAATATCATCAACATATCTGAACCATTTAGCTCTATTAGGGAGGATTGTGTTAAGCAACCTTGTTTAAAAAAATTCCATGTATAGGTTACTAAGAATAGGTGAAAGAGGATTTCCCATTGCCATACCAAACTTCTGAGTGTAAAACTTATCATTAAATACAAATTTTGCATCAACAATGCAAAGTTTAATAAGTTTAATGATAGTAGGAACTGGCAATGGTAAATCATAATTAAGGAGGATCATCCTAGGATGCCCTCGTACTGCCAAAATTTTAAATATGCGTAAAGAACTTAATATTCCAAGCATTAGAGATAGTGTTACTGAAAGAAATATCCTTATTGAGGTCAATATGCTTAGGCTAGCCCATTCAAACCCCTGCACAGAAGCCCTCCAAACTTTCCTCAGCACTGGTGAACATCCTTCCAGATGGATCGAAAAAACTGGAACCGACCTCCGCATGAACCAGCTACATGATCTATATCAAGTTAGACAACAGAGACATTTCCCTGCTCCATGGGATATTACCCCATTCCACACTACCATTTCTCCATTTCCCCCCAAAACTCTTCTTAAATCACAACCAAAGCTTTGTCTTAAAGCCAAACATGATGCCTTACGCTGTATTGATAACTTAGTCACACAGAACACTCTTTCATAAATTATTTACGTTGATGGTTCTGTTCACCAGTCCACTGGTGCAGCTGGTAGTGCTGCTGTTGTCACACAGAGTGATGGCTCTCATAAAGAAATTGGAGCACGCATCAATAAGTGGGCCTCTGCCCTTCAAACAGAACTGTTTGCCATACTCCTTGCACTCAAATGTGTCCATGTATCTAAGGTTGACACCTTAATTGTAACTGATTCTCTGTCATCCATAAATGCTGTCAACTCATTAAGTATAAATTGTGGCATGCTTGTGTCAGAAGCCAGACATAGGTATGGTAAGATTGTGGACAGTGGAGTCAGAGTGCACATGCTGTGGATTCCATCTCACATTGGTCTTCAGATGCATGATAGAACTGATAAATTGGCTAAGCTGTATGCTTTCAAAGAGGGGGTAGATTACAATCTTGGGTTGTCAGCTAGCAGTTTGAGAACAATAATACGAAAAGAACTTCAAATGAACTTTATTGACTTAAGACTTAGGGAGATTGACACAAGTCAGTCCATCTATCATCATTCTATCATGCAGGAGGAGCCACATGTCTATGGTGCATCCAACAAGATAAGCAGACTCTTGGATGTCACTACTGCCCGGCTCCGGCTGGGTTACAAGTATCTATGACAGGTTAAATCACCACCACCAGATGTAGACCAAACGAAATGTAAACTTTGCCAGATGGACTATTGTCACACCTTGCGTCATTATGTACTGGAGTGTGATCAAATTAATGAATTTAGAAACAACTCACTCAGAAGTGTTCAAGAAATGGCTAAGTATTTTATCCACAGTGGTATATTACAGATCATTCTGGAGAAATACCCTGACTTTGCTAGCTGTAAATAATGCATTACCATGTGTGTGTGTGTGTGTGTGTGTGTGTGTGTATGTGTGTGTGTGTGTGTGTGTGTGTGTGTGTGTGTGTGTGTGTGTGTGTGTTTGTGTGTGTGTATGTGTGTGAGTGTGTGTGTGTGTGTGTGTGTGTGTGTGTGTATGTATGTGTGTGTCTGTGTGTGTGTGTGTGTGTGCGTGTGTGTGTGTGTGTGTGTGTGTGTGTGTGAGGGTGTGTGTGTGGGTGTGTGTGTGTGTATGTGTGTGTATGTGTGTATGTGTGTGTGTGTGTGTGTGTGTGTGTGTGTGTGTGTGTGTGGGTGGGTGGGTGTGTGTGTGGGTGTGTGTGAGGGTGTATGTGTGGGTGTGGGTGTGTGTGTGTGGGTGTGCGTCCTTGTGTGAATGCATATATTTGTACGCTCGTGTGCACATGTCCGTGCGTGCGCCCTCGTGTATGTGTGCGCGCGCGCGCTAGTGTGGGTGTATGATCCACTTAATATTTGTATTCATAACTCATTACAATTGTGACCAGGTGTGGACGTATCAGTGGTTCATTACTTTGTAATTTGTTCATGACAGTAACCATGTATAGGAGTGAGACTGATTCATTACCTCTGTAACTTGCCATGATTGTGACCAGATCTACCTGGAGTTCATTACCTTTGTAACTAGTTCAGCTATCATAACTTTGAGGTCCAGTCACTGGACCCATTATGTACCTTTGTAATCTTTTGACTACCGCCCACAGGATGGGTATGGGGTGCATAATAAAGATATTAAACTAAACTGTGTGTGTGTGTGTGTGTGTGTGTGTGTGTGTGTGTACTCACCTAATTGTGGTTGCAGGGGTCGAGACTCAGCTCCTGGCCCCGCCTCTTCACTGATCGCTACTGCATCCTCTCTCTCTCTGCTTCCTGAGCTTTGTCATACCTCTTCTTAAAACTATGTATGGTTCCTGCCTCCACTACTTCACTTGCTAGGCTATTCCACTTGCTGACAACTCTATGACTGAAGAAATACTTCCTAACGTCCCTGTGACTCGTCTGAGTCTTCAGCTTCCAGTTGTGACCCCTTGTCCCTGTGTCCCCTCTCTGGAACATCCTATCTCTGTCCACCTTGTCTATTCCCCGCAGTATCTTGTATGTCGTTATCATGTCTCCCCTGACCCTTCTGTCCTCCAGTGTCGTCAGTCCGATTTCCCTTAACCTTTCCTCGTACGACATTCCCTTGAGCTCTGGGACTAGCCTTGTTGCAAACCTTTGTACTCTCTCTAACTTCTTGACGTGCTTGACCAGGTGTGGGTTCCAGACTGGTGCTGCATACTCCAGTATGGGCCTAACATACACAGTGTACAGTGTCTTGAACGATTCCTTATTAAGGTATCGGAACGCTATTCTCAGGTTTGCCAGGCGCCCGTATGCTGCAGCGGTTATTTGGTTGATGTGTGCCTCCGGTGATGTGCTCGGTGTTATGGTCACCCCAAGGTCTTTCTCCCTGAGTGAGGTCTGTAGTCTTTGTCCACCTAGCCTATACTCTGTCTGCGGTCTTCTTTGCCCCTCCCCAATCTTCATGACTTTGCATTTGGCTGGATTGAATTCGAGAAGCCAGTTACTGGACCACATGTCCAGCCTCTCCAGGTCTCTTTGCAGTCCTGCCTCATCCTCGTCCGTTTTAATTCTTCTCATCAACTTCACGTCATCTGCGAACAGGGACACTTCAGAGTCTATTCCTTCCATCATGTCGTTCACATATATCAAAAATAGCACTGGTCCTAGAACTGACCCCTGTGGGACCCCGCTCGTAACAGGCGCCCACTGTGATACCTCTTCACGTACCATGACTCGTTGCTGCCTCCCTGTCAGGTATTCCCTTATCCATTGCAGTGCCCTTCCTTTTACGTGTGCCTGATCCTCCAGCTTCTGCACTAATCTCTTGTGGGGAACTGTGTCAAAGGCCTTCCTGCAGTCTAGGAAAACGCAATCTACCCAACCCTCTCTCTCGTGTCTTACTTCTGTTACCTTGTCATAAAACTCCAGGAGGTTTGTGATACAAGATTTGCCTTCCATGAACCCATGCTGGTTTTCATTTATAATCTTGTTCCTTTCCAGGTGTTCAACCACTCTCCTCCTGATAATCTTCTCCATGACTTTGCACACGATACATGTCAGAGACACAGGTCTGTAGTTTAGTGCCTCGTTTCTGTTTCCTTTCTTAAATATGGGGACTACATTAGCTGTCTTCCATTTCTCAGGTAGTTGCCCAGTTTCAAGGGATGTGTTGAAGATTGTGGTTAGAGGCACACACAGCATCTCTGCTCCTTCTCTAAGGACCCATGGGGAGATGTTGTCCGGTCCCATCGCCTTTGAGGTGTCAAGGTCACTTAAGAGCTTCTTCACCTCCTCCTCAGTTGTTCGTATGTCATCCAACACTTGTTGGTATATTCCCTCTTGATGTTCCCTTCTGTTCTGTCTTCCCACAGCCCTTCCTGTCTCTACTGTAAAAACCTCCTTAAATCTCCTGTTCAGCTCCTCACATACCTCCTGATCATTTCTTGTGAGTTCTCCACCTTCTGTCCTTAATCTGATCACCTGGTCTTTGACTGTTGTCTTCCTCCTGATGTGGCTATACAACAGTTTCGGGTCAGTCTTGATTCTCGATGCTATGTCATTTTCATACTGTCGCTAGGCCTCCCTCCTTACCTGTGCTTACTCATTCCTGGCTCTGCGACTGATCTCCCTATTTTCGTGTGTTCTCTGCCTTCTGTACTTTTTCCATTCTCTATTGCACTTTGTTTTTGCCTCCTTACACCGTCGGGTGAACCAGGGGCTTGTTCTGGTCTTCCCGTTGTTACTGTTGCCCTTGGGAATGAACCTTTCCACTGCCTCCTTGCATTTTGTTGCTACATATTCCATCATTTCATTTACTGGCTTTCCTGCCAGTTCTCTGTCCCACTGGACCTCCCGCAGGAAGTTCTTCAACCCTATGTAGTCCCCTCTTTTATAGTCAGGTTTTTCCCATTCTACTCCTGTTATTCTCTCCACTTGCAGCTCTACTATGTATTCAAAGCACAGAACCACGTGGTCACTAGCTCCTAGGGGACTCTCATACTTGATGTCCTCAATGTCTGAGCTGCCCAGGGTGAACACAAGGTCCAATCTTGCTGGTTCATCCTTCCCTCTCACTCTGGTAGTGTCCTTAACATGTTGGTGCATGAGGTTTTCCAGCACCACGTCCAACATCCTGGCTCTCCATGTTTCGGGACCCCCATGTGGCTCCAGGTTTTCCCAGTCAATCTCCCTGTGGTTGAAATCCCCCATAACCAGCAACTTTGCTCTGCTGGAGTGAGCTCTTCTTGCCACCTCAGCAAGTGTGTCCACCATTGCTCTGTTGCTCTCTTCATATTCCTCTCTTGGCCTCCTGCAGTTCTGTGGTGGATTATACATCACTGCAATGACCACTTTGTGTTCCCCCGACTGAAGTGTACCTGCTATGTAGTCTCTTTCTCCCGTCTCATCTATTCCTTCCATTTTCTCGAATTTCCATCTGTTTTTTACGAGCAGAGCAACCCCACCTTCCCCCCTGCCCCTTCTATCTTTCCTCATGATCTGGTATCCTGGTGGGAAGATTGCATCTGTTATTGTCTCCATGAGTTTTGTTTCTGTAACTGCTATGATGTCTGGGGACTTCTCATTGATTCTTTCTTGCCATTCCTCATGTTTATTCGTTAATCCATCTGCATTTGTGTACTAAACCTTCAACTTCTGTTCTAATACTGTAACTGTGGTGCGGGGGGTGGAAACAGAGGGATCGGTGTGTGTGTGTGTGTGTGTGTGTGTGTGTCTGTGTGTGTGTCTGTGTGTGTGTGTGTCTGTGTCTGTGTGTGTACTTACCTATTTGTGGTTGCGTGTTTGTGTGTGTGTGTGTGAATGTGTGAGTGCGAGTGTGTGTGTGTGTGTGTGTGTGTGTGTGTGTATGTGTGTGTACTCACCTAATTGTACTCACCTAATTGTGGTTGCAGGGGTCGAGACTCAGCTCCTGGCCCCGCCTCTTCACTGATTGCTACTGGGTCCTCTCTCTCTCTGCTTCCTGAGCTGTATCATACCTCTTCTTAAAACTATGTATGGTTCCTGCCTCCACTACTTCACTTGCTAGGCTATTCCACTTCCTGACAACTCTATGACTGAAGAAATACTTCCTAACGTCCCTATGACTCGTCTGACTCTTCTGCTTCCAGTTGTGACCCCTTGTCCCTGTGTCCCCTCTCTGGAACATCCTATCTCTGTCCACCTTGTCTATTCCCCGGAGTATCTTGTATGTCGTTATCATGTCTCCCCTGACCCTTCTGTCCTCCAGTGTCGTCAGTCCGATTTCCCTTAACCTTTCCTCGTACGACATTCCCTTGAGCTCTGGCACTAGCCTTGTTGCAAACCTTTGTACTTTCTCTAACTTCTTGACGTGCTTGACCAGGTGTGGGTTCCAGACTGGTGCTGCATACTCCAGTATGGGCCTAACATACACAGTGTACAGTGTCTTGAACGATTCCTTATTAAGGTATCGGAACGCTATTCTCAGGTTTGCCAGGCGCCCGTATGCTACAGCGGTTATTTGGTTGATGTGTGCCTCCGGTGATGTGCTCGGTGTTATGGTCACCCCAAGGTCTTTCTCCCTGAGTGAGGTCTGTAGTCTTTGTCCACCTAGCCTATACTCTGTCTGCGGTCTTCTTTGCCCCTCCCCAATCTTCATGACTTTGCATTTGGCTGGGTTCAATTCGAGAAGCCCGTTACTGGACCACATGTCCAGTCTGTCCTGGTCTCTTTGCAGTCCTGCCTCATCCTTGTCCGATTTAATTCTTCTCATCAACTTCACATCATCTGCGAACAGGGACACTTCAGAGTCTATTCCTTCCATCATGTCGTTCGCATATATCAAAAATAGCACTGGTCCTAGAACTGACCCCTGTGGGACCCCGCTCGTAACAGGCGCCCACTGTGATACCTCTTCATGTACCATGACTCGTTGCTGCCTCCCTGTCAGGTATTCCCTGATCCATTGCAGTGCCCTCCCTTTTACATGCGCCTGATCCTCCATCTGCACTAATCTCTTGTGGGGAACTGTGTCAAAGGCCTTCCTGCAGTCTAGGAAAACGCAATCTACCCACCCCTCTCTCTCGTGTCTTACTTCTGTTACCTTGTCATAAAACTCCAGGAGGTTTGTGATACAAGATTTGCCTTCCATGAACCCATGCTGGTTTTCATTTATAATCTTGTTCCTTTCCAGGTATTCGACCACTCTCCTCCTGACATTGTTCTCCATGACTTTGCACACAATACATGTCAGAGACACAGGTCTGTAGTTTAGTGCCTCGTTTCTGTTTCCTTTTTTAAATATGGGGACTACATTAGCTGTCTTCCATTTCTCAGGTAGTTGCCCAGTTTCAAGGGATGTGCATTAAAATGGTTAGAGGCACGCACAGTATCTCGGCTCCTTCTCTAAGGACCCATGGGGAGATGTTGTCCGGTCCCATCGCCTTTGAAGTGTCAAGGTCACTTAGGAGCTTCTTCACCTCCTCCTCAGTTGTTCGTATGTCATCCAACACTTGTTGGTATATTCCCTCTTGATGTTCCCTTCTGTGCTGTCTTCCCACAGCCCTTCCTGTCTCTACTGTAAAAACTTCCTTAAATCTCCTGTTCAGCTCCTCACATACCTCCTGATAATTTCTTGTGAGTTCTCCACCTTCTGTCCTTAATCTGATCACCTGGTCTTTGACTGTTGTCTTCCTCCTGATGTGGCTATACAACAGTTTCGGGTCAGTCTTGATTCTCGATGCTATGTCATTTTCATACTGTCGCTGGGCCTCCCTCCTTACCTGTGCATACTCATTCCTGGCTCTGCGACTGATCTCCCTATTTTCGTGTGTTCTCTGCCTTCTGTACTTTTTCCATTCTCTATTGCACTTTGTTTTTGCCTCCTTACACCGTCGGGTAAACCAGGGGCTCGTTTTGGTCTTCCCGTTGTTACTGTTGCCCTTGGGAATAAACCTTTCCACTGCCTCCTTGCATTTTGTTGTTACATATTCCATCATTTCATTTACTGGCTTTCCTGCCAGTTCTCTGTCCCACTGGACCTCCCGCAGGAGGTCCTGTGGGACCCCGCTCGTAACAGGCGCCCACTGTGATACCTCTTCATGTACCATGACTCGTTGCTGCCTCCCTGTCAGGTATTCCCTGATCCATTGCAGTGCCCTCCCTTTTACATGCGCCTGATCCTCCAGCTTCTGCACTAATCTCTTGTGGGGAACTGTGTCAAAGGCCTTCCTGCAGTCTAGGAAAACGCAATCTACCCACCCCTCTCTCTCGTGTCTTACTTCTGTTACCTTGTCATAAAACTCCAGGAGGTTTGTGATACAAGATTTGCCTTCCATGAACCCATGCTGGTTTTCATTTATAATCTTGTTCCTTTCCAGGTATTCGACCACTCTCCTCCTGATAATCTTCTACATGACTTTGCACACAATACATGTCAGAGATACAGGTCTGTAGTTTAGTGCCTCGTTTCTGTTTCCTTTCTTAAATATGGGGCCTACATTAACTGTCTTCCATTTCTCAGGTAGTTGCCCAGTTTCAAGGGATGTGTTGAAGATTGTGGTTAGAGGCACGCACAGTATCTCTGCTCCTTCTCTAAGGACCCATGGGGAGATGTTGTCCGGTCCCATCGCCTTTGAAGTGTCAAGGTCACTTAGGAGCTTCTTCACCTCCTCCTCAGTTGTTCGTATGTCATCCAACACTTGTCGGTATATTCCCTCTTGATGTTCCCTTCTGTGCTGTCTTCCCACAGCCCTTCCTGTCTCTACTGTAAAAACTTCCTTAAATCTCCTGTTCAGCTCCTCACATACCTCCTGATCATTTCTTGTGAGTTCTCCACCTTCTGCCCTTAATCTGATCACCTGGTCTTTGACTGTTGTCTTCTTCCTGATGTGGCTATACAACATTTTCGGGTCAGTCTTGATTCTCGATGCTATGTCATTTTCATACTGTCGCTGCGCTTCCCTCCTTACCTATGCATACTCATTCCTGGCTCTGCGACTGATCTCCCTATTTTCGTGTGTTCTCTGCCTTCTGTACTTTTTCCATTCTCTATTGCACTTTGTTTTTGCCTACTTACACCGTCGGGTAAACCAGGGGCTCGTTCTGGTCTTCCCGTTGTTACTGTTGCCCTTGGGAATAAACCTTTCCACTGCCTCCTTGCATTTTGTTGTTACATATTCCATCATTTCGTTTACTGGCTTTCCTGTCAGTTCTCTATCCCACTGGACCTCCCGCAGGAAGTTCTTCAACCCTATGTAGTCCCCTCTTTTATAGTCAGGCTTTTCCCATTCAACTCCCGTTATTCTCTCCACTTGCAGCTCTACTATGTATTCAAAGCACAGAACCACGTGGTCGCTAGCTCCTAGGGAACTCTCATACTTGATGTCCTCAATGTCTGAGCTGCCCAGGATGAACACAAGGTCCAATCTTGCTGGTTCATCCTCCCCTCTCACTCTGGTAGTGTCCTTAAATGTTGCTGCATGAGGTTTTCCAGCACCACGTCCAACATCCTGGCTCTCCATGTTTCGGGACCCCCATGTGGCTCCAGGTTATCCCAGTCAATCTCCCTGTGGTTGAAATCCTCCATAACCAGCAACTTTGCTTTGCTGAAGTGAGCTCTTCTTGCCACCTCAGCAAGTGTGTCCACCATTGCTCTGTTGCTCTCTTCATATTCCTCTCTTGGCCTCCTGCAGTTCTGTGGTGGATTATACATCACTGCAATGACCACTTTGTGTTCCCCAGACTGAAATGTACCTGCTATGTAGTCTCTTTCTCCCGTCTCATCTATGCCTTCCATTTTCTCGAATTTCCATCTGTTTTTTACGAGCAGAGCAACCCCACCTCCCCCCCCCTGCCCCTTCTATCTTTCCTCATGATCTGGTATCCTGGTGGGAAGATTGCATCTGTTATTGTCTCCGTGAGTTTTGTTTCTGTAACTGCTATGATATCTGGGGACTTCTCATTGATTCTTTCTTGCCATTCCTCATGTTTATTCGTTAATCCATTTGCATTTGTGTACCAAACCTCCAACTTCTGTTCTAATACTGTAACTGTGGTGCGGGGGGTGGAAACAGAGGGATCGGTGTGTGATGGTGGTTTGGATTGTCCAGTTGCCTTGGGGGTGTCGTGGCTGGAGTCCTTCTGCAGGTGTTTCTGGGGGGTGTGCTTGTCCTTCCATTTGATCCTGGGTTATTCTGCTCTCCTTTTTCATTTCCTCCCATTTCTCCTTTCGTTTTTGAACTCTCTCTTTCATCGTCTTCCTTTCGTCCTGTGTTCTGTCTCGACCGAGGTACACACTCCGGAACTCCTGCTTGCCTCTCAGCCGTGCTTTCTCCTGCAGGATCATGGTTCGGGTTGATTCTGCCTTGAAAATTACTTTGAGAGGCCGATTCCTTTTCTTTGTGAACCACCCAGTTCTCCGAAAATTTGCCACCTGGCTCATGTCCCCCTCGCCTATCACCTTCATGATATCTTCAATCGCTTTTTTCTCCTCCTGCTTTCTTTCATCATAAGTTTCCCCTTTAGCTTCGTCTAGCCCATAGACAAACACGGATCTCTCCCTTTCCACCTCCCACTGTGACTCCCATTGCATCCTCTGATGTGTTTTAGTTCCTTCCCGTGGAGTGTTCCTTCCTTCAGTCCCTTCCCTAGTTATGGCCCCTATGCTTCTTGGTTTGTCCTTCCTGCTCACCTGTTCCTGGCCCCCACAGGTATCTGGTAAGGTCCCTGCACATGTCCTAGTTCCTTCAATGTCTTCCAACCTCTCATTCTGTCCTAGTGTGCTCCCTGTCTTTGTTCTGGCCCCATGCGGGTTTGACAGGACCTCTGCATACAGTTTAGTTTCCATGCTTCCTTCAGACCTGTTGTCTGTGTCTGATGTAGCCATTGCCGATGCTACTTCTGTAATATCTTTGTCTCTGTGCTGTTTCAGATGTCTCAGCTCCTCTTGTGTGTGTGTGTGTGAGTGTCAGTGTCAGTGTGTGTGTGTGTGTGTGTGTGTGTGTGTGTGTGTGTGTGTGTGTGTGTGTGACTCAACAATTAATATTTGCACCAATAACTCATTTCAGTTGTGACCGGGTGTGGAAGTGTGAATTGCTCATTACACTATAATTTGTTCATGATTGTAGCCATGTATAAACGTAAGTAACCATTCTTACAGAATTCATTACCTTTGTAACTTGTGAGCTCATTACCTTTGTAACTTGTGAGCTCATTACCTTTGTACCTAGTTCAGCTATCAAAACTTTGGGGGCCCAGTCCCTGGACCCATTACGTACCTCTGTAATCTGTAAATACCTTTGTAACTTGTCATGATTGTGACTAGACCTACCTGGAGTTCATTACCTTTGTAAATTGTGAGTTCATTACCTTTGTAAATTGTGAGTTCATCACCTCTGTAACTTGCTCAGCTATCAAAACTTTGGAGTCCAGTCCCTGGACCAATTATGTACCTCTGTAATCTTTTGACTACCGCCCACAGGATGGGTATGGGGTGCATAATAAACATTAAACTAACTAACTAAACCCCATGTGAGGGGAGGGGGCATGGTGGTGGTGTGGGGTGGCACCAATCCATTTTCTCACATTCTGAGAGATGCTGCGGCAGGTGACAGAACCGCACTGCGCTGCTCTGAGAAAACTTCCCCTTACCCCTTTTGTTGTGGCCTTGCAACATTGCATAGCTCCTAATGACGCAGTGAGAAGTGTGAAAGTGCTTGAGCTAAAGATTTCCACTCCCCGTGGCTTGTTTTGCATAGTTAAGATCGTCTCTGTGACTGTATGCATATATATATATATATATATATATATATATATATATATATATATATATATATATATATATATATATATATATATTATTGTGACCACGTACGGGTGGTATTGATCAATAACAACACACTGGGATAGCCAAGGACATGGGTTCGGGTCCTTGGCTAGCGCAGTGTTGTTATTGATCAATACTACTCGTTCGTGGTCACAATAATATATAAATGCTGCTCGTAGGCTAGTACACCAAAAAAGGGATGAGAACGAAATTAGCCTGAAAGCTCCCACAACTCCGTATGTCCTCAGGCCAAGGTAAAACACATAGCTCTGTGCTGTGTGCTTGGTTCTTGTAGGACTGTGTGGTCCAGTAGGTAAAGGCGTCATGTGGTTCTCGCTCACAATGGCGGGCCATTAGTTCAGTACAATATGTACAAAACAACCACAGAGGGATTGAAAGATAGCTCTAGGTCTTTCGTGTTGCATTCAACACATCTTCAGGAGCTTGCAATGTTGCAGAAATTAGGAGGAAGTTCAATCAAATTCGTTCAAAGGAACGTTGTTTGCTCGAATGAGGTAGGGAGCCAGGAGACGCTAAGTGCCCAATGGCACGGGTATGCTGGTAGTGCTTATTTATGAAAGTGAGAATCTCTCAGTGTAGTGCTTATGAAAGTGAGCATCTCTCAGTGTAGTGAAGATATGACAGAGTATTTCTATGAAGTTTACACGAGTGCATATCTCAGTGTAGTGGAAATTCAAGAATATTTCTAAGTGTAGTGGAGTTAAGAGAGCATCTCTTACCGCAGTATAGACAAACCAGCATCTTTCAGTATAGATGAGAAAACATCCCACAGTGGAGAAAAAAATGTATCTTTCAGTGTAGTGGTGAACATCGCTGTGCAATGAACGTGAGAGAGCATATTTCTGTGTCCAAGAGACACAGTATTTCTCTGTGTAGTTGAAATGAGAAAGAAAATTTCTCAATGTGGTGGAAATGAGAGCATTGCTCATATTAGAAGATACAGAGCATCTCATTGTAGAAAAGACAGAGCATCTCTCATTTTTAAAAGAGACAAAGCATCTCTCATTGTAGAAGAGACAGAGCATCTCATTGTAGAAGAGACAGAGCATCTCTCATTGTAGAAGAGACAGAGCATCTCTCATTGTAGAAGAGACAGAGCATCTCTCATTGTAGAAGAGACAGAGCATCTCTCATTGTAGAAGAGACAGAGCTTCTCTCATTTTTAAAAGAGACAAAGCATCTCTCATTGTAGAAGAGACAGAGCATCTCTCATTGTAGAAGAGACAGAGCATCTCTCATTTTTACAACAGACAGAGCATCTCTTACTTTACGAGAGACAGAGCACCTCTCGCTTTATAAGAGACGGAGCATCTCTCATGTTAGAAGAGACAGCACATCTCTCATGTTGAAGAGACAGCGCACCTCTCAGTGTAGTGGAGATGAGAGAGAGTATCTCTCATTGCAGTGGAAATGAGAGAATATCTCTCACAGTAGTGGAGATGAGAGAGCATCTCTCACAGTAGTGGAGATGAGAAAGCATCTCTCAGAGCAGTTTCGGCGTGATGACTGGCTGGGTTGGTGATGAGAGTGTGAGGCTGAGGACAAAATATTTTCAATACGGAGGCAGTGTGTCGTGAAATGTGGATTTGGGAGTGGGCTGGGAGGAGGGGGAACTGGGGGATAAAGGTGGATGGAAGGAGAGAAGTAAGGAGAAGGAATGGAGGTCGGATGGAGGGAGAAGTAAGGAGAAGGAATGGAGGATGGAGGGAGAGAGAAGGAATGGAGGATAGAGGGAGAGGGAAGAATGGAGGATGGAGGGAGGGAGGGGGAAGGAATGGAGGATGGATGAAGGAAGAGAGAGGGAAGGGCCGAGTCATGCACTGGATCCTTGGCAACCAATGTTTTCCTTTTTACGTCTGCATTTAAATTTATCTTTTTCTTCTCATTCACTTTCTCTTTCCTTCTCGATTTCTTTTTATTTTAGTTTTCCTCTTTTCTATTTCGCTTGATTTTTTCTTGCATCTTCCAATTCCAATTTTATTCTGTTTTCTCCTTTGTCCTCTTCTTATTTGTTTCTACCTATTCCTCTTGTTCTTCCCCGTTTCCCTCTTCTGCTTCCTCCTCTTTCTCTCTTATATCTCTTCTTCCTCTTCCTATCTAAGTTTGCTTTCTTCCACTTTTTCATTATTTTCCCTCTTATTATTGTTCGTCCTGTTCTTCCAAATATTATCATAGTATCAATAGTTAACATAGTTTGATCTTCAAGTTACGTCATCAACAACAATGTTTTTAACTACAATGGTACCGTGGAGAGACCAAGTAACTGACTACCACTGAAAATTAATACGCTGAGATCCACGCTTTCTTCTTTATTTCAAGACGGTCTGAGTCTCGAGGACTCTTCTTAGGAGATCTTCAGATGAAGATGAAAGTCTTGGATCTCCGCCTCTCGACATGCTATGGAAAAACGTAATTCATAGTTGCGTGAAATTTCAGTACATTTTAAGAGAAATTTATTTGATACATAAGTAAATGTCTCACGGTCCAGGGGTTTACAGTTAGAGTTGTGTAAATCATCAACTTGGGTGCCAAGTTGAAGTGTTAATTCACAAAGCCATTTATTTAGTGAACATTACTGGTTGCATTTCCTGTATATGATTAGTTCCTCTCCTTTTACTTATATTAGTGTCGTATCGATTCATTATTTAACTAATACTGTTTTAACGATAACTATTTTGTTCATCATTCCATTTCACTTGATAAATAATCTACTTTTGTAAAACTGTTTCTCGATATCTCTATAGTTCATCTCTTGTTTCACTGTCCGTCCTTGTGCCGCCATCCTTGCTCATCCAATGATTAAAAAAGTCTGATCTCTTATTACTCAGATAATTTTTATTTGTCGTAATTATGTTTCTTTTTGTTCATTTTTTACCACTGATACTATGTTCAGTACTTGGTGTTTCTTTTCATCGACTTTTTTTTCAATTCCGATACCTTTCTGGGCTTTATTCCCTTATGGCTCAATTTTCTAAATATATTTTTTGAGTGAGAGGTTTAGAAAGATTGGATAAGTGCCAGTGGGTAAGTGTGTTGTAATGGAGGACCCTGGATATTAGCAGCAGTTCAGAGTATTACTGTTCGAGTCAACGAAGTCAATAACGAGTGATAATTATTCAATTGCTCCTCCTTGCCTCTCAACAGCTGCTGTGTTAGCTTGAAGCTGTCATACAATGGACCATTCAAGTGGCGAGCTTCATCAAAGTAAGATATTTCAGTTATAGCATTTCCAATTAGATTTTCTTCATTTTTCGAATTAAGATCATTGAATTTGTAGCACTCCAAGATCAGGCGGCTGTCACAAGGTAAGAGGCTCAACGAGTGGCATCATTGTGTAACAAAAGTTGAAATATATTCGTGTTAGAAGAATCATCTAAAAAACGTTTTTCAAAAGATGTTTTGCTTAGTGAGAGTTTTATAAACTTACCTTATGTTACTTTATTCACTTAAGTGCATCTTTACATAGCTTTCACCGAGCGAAACGTCATTTCTAAATAAAGGTTCTCTCTCTCTCTCTCTCTCTCTCTCTCTCTCTCTCTCTCTCTCTCTCTCTCTCTCTCTCTCTCTCTCTCTCTCTCTCTCTCTCTCTCTCTACTTGCTGTTGACGTACTATAAGGTCATGGTCAGGCGCGGGTTGGACTCTCAGAGAAGCCGAAACACTCAAGGGTGAACATACGAGGAGGGAAAAAAAAGAGGAAAAGGAAACAACTTTTTTATTATTTTAAATTTACTTCTGGGAGACAAAGCAATTTCCTCCTTAGACGTATAGTACATCTTTGCCAACAATCTGGTACAGCTATTTATATTCAGAGAATTTCATCTCAATATCCTCGACAATGTAATCAAATGCAGCTGGGAACCTGTTCACTCTCGACGCGAAAAATTTGGTGAAAGAAATATCCACCATGAATGTAAGAGCGCCACTGTGAGATTGAAAAGACATTTCGCAATGATTTTTAGAGGCAAAAGTAGTCGTTAAATTAATTCTGGATCAAATTAAACAAGGAACAGCCGGTTTTGGAGGTGAAGCCATCAAAAAAAAAAATTGTTCTTGCCCTCTAGTATGACCCCTATATACAGAGCAGGTTTTTCAAAGCTTACTGACACTAAGCCAAAGTTGCGGAATTGTTTAGAATCAGAGGAGTACTCGCAACGGTAATGCCTTTCTTCAAAAAAATATAAAGTTTTGAAACCAGGTAAGGTACTGACGGTGATTACCACTAGAGTTGTCAACAAAGTGGCTCACGGACTACAGCGATCAGGGTCAACTGAGCCATGAGCTTTCGATCTCTTTTCCTTCTGGCTCACCAAACCTCTCTGACCATCCCTGTATAATGAGCCGAGATAAAAACTATTTTAACCTCCCATGCGCTAAGATAAAAAGAATCAGGACTTGGAAATTGGCATTGATAGGACGGAACTTTTACCTCGAAAGCAGTGCCTTTCTTCTCGCATGGTCGTTGAAGCCAAGATAGGTTTGCTTTTACTGGAGTTAGATGAGAAGATCGAATGAGAAAATGGTATAAAGGAAACGTGGTGAAAGGCACTGAGGCGGCGGTACAGAAGTGAGGGAGCGAAAGTTAAAAGAGATAAGTCTGAAAATGGTGGGGAAGTCGGGAGCAGAGATGTGTTTCTTCACTGCTCGGAGTCCTTCAGCTGTCGGTACTGGTGGACGTTGTCGGTACTGGTGGATGTTGTCGGTACTGGTGAAAATTGTTGGTACTGGTGGAACCTCTTGATATTGATGGAGATTGATATTACTCTCAAAAGTTTTTTTTTTTTTTTGTGCTGGTGATAGAAACTGTTGTTGGTGGTACTGATGGAAGTTAATGAAAAAAAGAGCCACAATACCGTAGCTGAAACAATTCACCTAAAACCCGCACCTGAGATGTCAGGGATTACAAAGGGGAAATATTTTGAGTATAATAATGTAAATAATGTCTACACTTTATGTCGTGATTGAAAAGAAAAGGAAAATACAGAGAACGGATGATTTACAAGAACTTAGTGAAAGGAGAATATGGAATGTTCATAATAATGATTAATAATAAAATATGTAAATAATGTCAGGGAATAATTTAAATGATTAAAAGATTGTTAACAGCAATGAATAAAAAAATAACAAACATAAAATAATGATTGCTGAGTAATTCAATATGTACAACCAATGAAGATTAATACCTGCTGTCAGTAATAAATGTAATATTAATGCCACGAAAAAAACTAGAATTAAAGTGATAGTTCTGATCAATATGAATGTAAATCTAATCAAATCAATACACAAGTGAATGAAACCCAAGTCATTCATATTTCATTTACAGTCACATAATTTCACATTATACTCTCATAATCATCCCTTATTACCTTTCAGTGCCTTATTCTGAAACTCACAACAAAATTGTCAGATACAAATACCTAAACTAGCTATACTTTATTACTTATACAAATAGGTATATTACACCCACACCATTATACTTGATACATCCACATTTACTTTGCGTACCTTTTTTATACCTTGAAGCTTCAATAACCTCTAAAGATTTTTACCAGTTATTTACCTGCCCTTTTTATATCTCCAGGACTCATAATCAACTTCTTGATGGAAAAAGTGGATTCCCTTCCGTTTAAACATTAAATGTTAACATATTGTAATTAATGGTGCATCTAGGTAGTAGGTTAGTAGACAGCAACCACCCAGGGAGGTACTACCGTCCTGCCAAGTGAGTGTAAAACGGAAACCTGTATTTGTTTTACATGATGGTAGGATTGCTGGTGTCTTTTTTTTCTGTCTCGTACATATGCAATATTTCAGGTACATCTTGCTACTTCTACTTACACTTAGGTCACACTACACATACCTGTACAAGCATATATATACACACTCCTCTTGGTTTTCTTCTATTTTCTTTCTAGTTCTTGTTCTTGTTTATTTCCTCTTATCTCCATGGGGAAGTGGAACAGAATTCTTCCTCCGTAAGCTATGCGTGTTGTAAGAGGCGACTAAAATGCCGGGAGCAAGGGGCTAGTAACTCCTTCTCCTGTATATATTACTAAATTTAAAACGAGAAACTTCAGTTTTTCGATTTCGAGGAACTAATATCAGTGTTTGACACGATAAATTGTCTAACCCAACTGGCTTCATTAATCCTCTCATGGCAAGATAGCGTTGCTATTTATGCCAAGATGGCAAGTTCTGCCTATTCGGCACGACATATATATATATATATATATATATATATATATATATATATATATATATATATATATATATATATATATATATATATATATATATATATATATATATATATATTTATATATATATATATATATATATATATATATATATATATATATATATATATATATATATATATATATATATATATATATATATATATTGGTGATGTTAAGAAGATCCCATACACACTATGCTCTCTTTCATACGTCGGCAGACAGGTAAACCACTTGAAATCAGATTGTCCCAACAACAGTACTCGGTAAGGATGGCCCAAGAATCAACTGTAATCTTTGATCACATTAGTACTTGCAATCATCCGCCGTGGTTCAGTCATTGTACTTAATAATTCAGTCATGGAAAGGAACACAATTGAATCCTCTCTCATCAAAAATGATAGGAATTCTTCATGTAATTCAAGCAATGGAATGCACAAACTCGACAGTTGTTTAGTAAAGTTAGTTGTGCAGAATCTTAAGTAAGGATGATGTACAACATCCCCGGATTGCTCATTATGCAACGAGTCCTCGTGAGAATTTGGTGATGGTAGACCAGCGTTCTCCACACCTTACCTACCTGTTTAGCCCGTAAGGAATCCTGTCTGTCTGGGTCACAGTACATGGAAAATACTGCAGTACATAAAGAATAACGGGAGATTTAACATTCCCTTAGGTGGGTTCATATTAGTACTCAATTACTCTGGTGTCATTGTGAGGGTAGACTATGATAGTGTTTCTACAAGTTTCGCCCGTCGGAGATCGCGTTCCACCTTCGGTGGTGCTATATATGGGGAATTCCATAGTATTAGTAAGTCTGCTTAGGCTCTGCATACAAGTACTGTTACACAAGTTGCTGCGACTACAACTTACATAATATCATATATGTGAGTTTCTTATGATAGCCTAGGGATGTGGGTAAAGTGACTTATCGTCTATATGGTTCTAGTGTTAAGAAACAGTGTACTTGTCATGGAGCAGGATAGGTAGTAGGGTGACAACTAGCTTGAGTTTGGGGTGTATTAACCACTGAGGTAAAATAATTCCATATGGCAATAGATCAGTTGATATTGGTTAGCTGCAACTTTGGGCTGACTACTGCGTTTCCTTAATATTCTGTAACTTGCTTTCTGTAGACCTCTGATATTCTTCACCTCCCCTTAACCCGAAAATGGGTGAGGGGATAGGGGAGGTAGATGTTTGGGTCAGTGACGGTCCTCCTCACTCTGCGTCATGGGCAGCCATTGATACCTCCTGCCTTGCCTCAGAGAATTTCCCCTCGTAACTGTTGCTGTCTTGCAACATTGCATAGTTCCTGACGACGCAAGAGAGTGCGATTCCATCCCCATGTGGCTTGTTCTGCATTGTTACTGTTTGCAATTGAATTGCATACATATATATATATATATATATATATATATATATATATATATATATATATATATATATATATATATATATATATATATATATATATATATATACATATGTATATATATATATATATATATATATATATATATATATATATATATATATATATATATATATATATATATATATATATATATATATATATATATATATATATGCAAAACAACCACTCTGAAAAAATAGAGAAATTCCAAGCGCTTTCGTGACTACTCACATTATCAAGGAACTATGAAAGTAAAGCATACAAGGAAGCTATATAAGGGGTCAGGCCAGCACCTCACTATCAGATCCCACAACGGTTAAACACCTGACGCGCGCCGACCCAACTTGGATATATATATACAGGTAGTAGGCTGGTAGACAGCAACCACCCAGGGAGGTACTACCGTCCTGCCAAGTGAGTGTAAAACGAAAGCCTGTAATTGTTTTACATCATGGTAGGATTGCTGGTGTCTTTTGTTTGTCTCATAAACATGCAAGATTTCAGGTACGTCTTGCTACTTCTACTTACACTTAGGTCACACTACACATACATGTACAAGCATATATAAACACACCCCTCTGGGTTTTCTCCTATTTTCTTTCTAGTTCTTGTTCTTGCTTATTTCCTCTTATCTCCATGGGGAAGTGGAACAGAATTCTTCCTGCTTAAGCCATGCGTGTTGTAAGAGGCGACTAAAATGCCGGAAGCAAGGGGCTAGTAACCCCTTCTCCCGTATAAATTACTAAATTTAAAAAGAGAAGCTTTCGTTTTTCTTTTTGGGCCACCCTGCCTTGGTGAGATACGGCCGGTTTGTTGAACTATATATATATATATATATATATATATATATATATATATATATATATATATATATATATATATATATATATATATATATATATATATATATATATATATATATCTTATGTAAATGTTTACTTTAAGCTACACAACCTCGATGAGAGCTGACGAGTTTTTTCTGGTTGAATGCTAATTTCACCACTGTTTAGTTTACATATAACTCTCTTGACCAAGGGTCGTTCCAAACTTGGCTACAGTGGTACATCCAGCCTTCACTACTCCTAGCATTCAGAATGACACGGGTATAGCCTTTCATGAACAAAAATGTAATAACTGTCTTTGCAACTGATCCCTTTCCTCCTCCTCCTCCTCCTCCTTTTCATTTTTCTTCACTGTACGGGTAGTTTAATTAGAGATTTCTTCTCCTCCCAGTGACTGCAGTGCCGCGTCTCGTCCTCTGGAAAGAACGGGGCGAGGGTTAAGCAGATACCATACACTGCTGCTCAGACTTTTCCTTCCCTATTTCCTCGGTGTATCTCTCTATTGCGCTTGGTTCTTTCACTGTCCTGTTTAACGTGCACTTTCATTTCAGCTTTTCATTGTACAAAACTCTATGTTACTAAATACACTTGCTTATGGTGATGTTTTTCTGAAATGACAAGCTGGGGGTGTACATGAACTATGTACTCGTATATATGAGGACGTGATGTGCAAATCAGATCTGTACATGATATGTGCAGAACATGCGATGTAGTGTACATTTACTTGACATGTTTACATGACATCGTTTCATTACTTGTGTACAAGATATGTGCATATCTGATGTGCACATGACATTAGTGTACATGAAATGCGTCCGTGTATGTACATGAAATGTGTACGTGTACATGCAATGTGGTATATATGCCATATGGAGTACATGACATGTGTACAAGTATTGTGGTGTACATTACATGTATAAATGACAAGTGGCGTGCACTTGTGGCGTGGTGTACACGACGTGTGGTGATGGAAGTAAGACAGACATCAAAAAATGTGAAAGAGGTCAATGGAAAAATGGCCTTGGTTGAGTCCGATGAAAAAATAAAAGAGAGGATGCGGCAGCGCGTGGAACAACACAGTGGACGCAGCCTCACAGAGGAGCCACTGAGATGGAAGATGGTAAAAGGCATTCAAAGAGACGCTGGTATATGGTGCTTCCTTTTCTTGTAATCCATTATTCTTTTTATTTATCGAGCGTCGAGTGAAGTGTAAGATCAGCTTGAGAAAAGTAAGGGAAATGTTGCTTAATATTGTATTGCGTACCTCCAAGAAATAGAAGAATGGATTTCCTGTGATAAATATCGTAGCATGAGTGATGGTTACTGTCAAAGAGCTTAGCCAGAAGTTATACCTTTTCTGTGCACGCAACCTTTAAGCTTCCGTGGGCAGGAAAATAATGGAGGATGGTAAAAGTTTGAAAAACTTAGTGTGGATCACAGCAGGATCTAAAAATCATTTTCATTTTTTCCAAAAAAGGAAGAGGTTTCGAGTTGAGGTTTTTGCCTAAACATAACTCCTGATGTGGAATAAATCTGGTGAATAACTTTACGATGGGCATGAAATTGAGGTGACTAATTTCTTGTGATATTTTTTAAGGTGAATATGATTTTGAGATTACTGTAATGACCTGGTGTGCGGGAACAGCTGCAGTTCGAGAAGGGTAAGTCTCGGTTAGATATAGAGACAGGGTCAGACCTCTGTGAGAGCTGCGTCAGCAGAGCTGAGCTGAATAGTCTTGGACATTTGTTTCACTTTACGACTTTGTGTACAAGGGTTGTCGTGATTTTTTTTTTCTGAATGTTTACTTAAATCGTCTTTATGCTGCAAAAGAAAATATTCAAAAGTTTTTCTTTGGAGTTGTGTCAAAGAGTTTTTGCATGCAGCTCGCTGATTCCACGCCTTTCAGCCCTGACAATGGATACGTGACTTTGTCTGATAGAGACTGCTGTATCTCAAACAGAAACAAACACAAGAAAAAGCAAATATATTTAGTAAAGTTGGTAGAATTACCGACAATATGTAAAGTAAAAGGACACAAGTGCAACTAATGTGACATTTATTGTGGCAACGTTTCGCTCTCCAGGAGCTTTATCAAGCCATTACAAACAATATATGGACACAGAGGGTATATAAAGGCTCTGAGTGAGGTGCATTACTAGTGAGGTAACATTTCGATGTTCACTAGTGGTGGTAGTAGTAGTAGTAGTAGTAGTAGTAGTAGTAACAAAAATAATACAATAAGGAAGAGCAATTAATTCGTACATGAGTAAAAGGATATAAAAGCTATTACTTGGGTAACATAAAAATAGGTTGGACAAATATAGACTGGAAAGAGGCAGGTATTTTTCAGTGTTCACTCTCTGTAATGTGCTTTGTGTAGTATAACAGGAGAGACTATGTGATGGCAGGGTTTACTGTTTTCAGGAGGATTCTTGCTAAGACTTCGGAGATGGTGAAGCTGCCGTTGTTTTGTTTAATTGTATTCGAAACAGCGATCAGTGCTGATTCAAGGCACTTGCGTCTGCGGAAATTAGTTTCTTTGATCACTAATTGGGCGTCTCTGAATTTCATGAGATGATTGGTGGAATTTCGGTGTTGTACACAGGCGTTGTTTAAGTTGTCGTTCCTACATGCGTAAATGTGTTCATTGAGGCGGGTGTCGAGGTTTCTTGCTGTTTCACATACGTAGATCTTGTCACAGCCTCCACAGGGTATAGTGTAAACTCCTGCATTGACTGGTTCGTGGTGCTTGGGTTTTGTCCTGGTTAGATCCTTTATTGAAGTGATAGAAGCGATGGCGACTCTGGTGTTAGCTTGTGAAAGTACTTTTGAGACGTTTAGTGCAACCTTTTTTCATCAAAGACTGCAAGAAAAGAGCTCTTCAGATCATCAATTCTCCACGCATCAACACCGCTCCCAACAAAGTTATAATTCTTCCCAACAGCCAGGTTGCACTAAACGTCTCAAAAGTACTTTCACAAGCTAACACCAGAGTCGCCATCGCTTCTAGCACTTCAGTAAAGGATCTAACCAGGACACAATCCAAGCACCACGAACCAGTCAATGCAGGAGTTTACACTATACCCTGTGGAGGCTGTGACAAGATCTACGTAGGTGAAACAGCAAGAAACCTCGACACCCGCCTCAATGAACACATTTACGCATGTAGGAACGACAACTTAAACAACGCCTGTGTACAACACCGAAATTCCACCAATCATCTCATGAAATTCAGAGACGCCCAATTAGTGATCAAAGAAACTAATTTCCGCAGACGCAAGTGCCTTGAATCAGCACTGATCGCTGTTTCGAATACAATTAAACAAAACAACGGCAGCTTCACCATCTCCGAAGTCTTAGCAAGAATCCTCCTGAAAACAGTAAACCCTGCCATCACATAGTCTCTCCTGTTATACTACACAAAGCACATTACAGAGAGTGAACACTGAAAAATACCTGCCTCTTTCCAGTCTATATTTGTCCAACCTATTTTTATGTTACCCAAGTAATAGCTTTTATATCCTTTTACTCATGTACGAATTAATTGCTCTTCCTTATTGTATTATTTTTGTTACTACTACTACTACTACTACTACTACTACTACTACTACCACCACTAGTGAACATCGAAATGTTACCTCACTAGTATTGCACCTCACTCAGAGCCTTTATATACCCTCTGTGTCCATATATTGTTTGTAATGGCTTGATAAAGCTCCTGGAGAGCGAAACGTTGCCACAATAAATGTCACATTAGTTGCACTTGTGTCCTTTTACTTTACAGATATATTTAGTGTGAAAGCGAGGGGTCCAGACCGAATCACTAGAGCACTTGCCATCACCCTGGGAGTAAACCTCTTGTGGTCTGTAGCAATCAAGGCCATTGTTGCATGAGAGCGCCTCGCTGGCTGGCATTCTCGTGAGAAACAAGAACAGAGGACTTACTAGTCACTGCATTTCAGCTCAGGAAATTGTGTTGCCTGTCTCTCATTGTTTGCTGCGGCTTCACCCTGAATGCGCTGCTGAGTTTTGTTGTAAACATCTGAGTGAGTGCTGTTTATCCTCACATATATCATGGTAATCAGGCAATATACTCACGCCTTATATACAGCTTTACCAAAATTGTCTTTTTTTATTCTCAGCAAAATTTACTGGCGAGACTCACGCTTACTCACACTGACTCTTTGCTTTCTGTTAGGTAAAACGACACGTGTAAATAATGGGGCATTTTATTGTGCCAGCGTTTCGTTCTCCATGAGCTTTGTCAAGCTATTACAAACAATACAAGGATACAGAGGATATATATATATGTATGTACAAATATATGCAGGACAAGCCACGAGGGGGGGGGGTGGAAATCTTTAGCTTAAGTACTTTCAAACTTCTCAGTGCGTCATCAGTAGCTGTGAAATGTTGCAAGGGAGCAACCAAAGCTTTCTTCCTAGTTTCTTCCCAGACTCAATGGCTTAGTACCTTCCATTAAGTTCACCACAGAACATGAAATAAATAACACATTGCCGTTCCTAGATGTTTTAATCCATCGGGTAGATAGGAAATTAAAATTCACAGTTTATAGGAAGTCCACCAATGTGTCGTCATACATTCACTACTATTCCAACTATGAAACCAGGATAAAAAGGAGTGTGTTCCTCACAATGTTTCTGAGAGCATTGTGCATCTGCAGTCCAGAGTACCTAGAGGACGAAATCAGCAAGATATTCAATATAACTACAAAACTAAGATATCCTAAGGATTTTGTCGAGAAGGCACTAATGTCAGCAAGAAAGACTTTCTACAGGACTGAACCTAAAGAAGTGATGGCCAGGAAAAATGTACTAGTTTTACCATACAATGAGAATCTGGCGTGCCTGCGTGAGGCATTAAATAGATCAATATAAACCTGGCTTTCAAAAACACGGGGACAGTGAAACAAAGGCTGATTAAAAACACATCCTCCAACAAAGTTGGTGGAGTTTACAAGGTCCCATGTACTCAGTGTCCTCTCTCATATATCGGTCAAACAGGTAAATTCCTGGAAACCAGAATTGCCCAGCATAAATACTCAGTCAGGACAGGGCAGGAGTCGAACGCTATCTTTAACCACGTTAGTGCATGTAATCACTCACCGGGGTGGGATGCTGCCCAGATTATAGTACCAAACAGTTCTGTCATAGAAAGAAACATAATTGAATCTTCCCTCTTGAAACATGAAAGGAATACAGTATACAACTCAAATTATGGGTTATACAAGCTCGATAATTATTTAGTAGAGTCCATTGTACACAATCTTAAACAACAATGCTATGCAAAATCACAGGATTGTTCATTATGCCAGGTGGGTTGATGGATTGGTGACGCCCGTCCAGTGTCTACGTACAAAAACTTCACACCACGTCAGTTTTGAGGGTTATATACACCTGTAGTTGCTAATGTACCATACAGTGGCAAGCACACAAGATAACGTAAGGAAAGGTTAAAGGGTATTAGTAGAATTTAGATCATAGAAATATTATCAGATAGGCAAAGAAGTCCCCATGTATGGCATATTAACAGCCACTGAGAAAATAGTCGACAATATGTAGGAAGAGATACTTCTGAGTACATGGGTAGAACATTCGAGTACCCCAGAGTAGGACATTTAAACAGACAAAGAGCACATTGTATTCTTTTCTTTCATTATTTGAAAAGGTCACGCAGAATAATAGCTATCCACGTCTACAGTACCTAACGAGAAACTTATTTTCTCAAACCACATGACCTGTTATAAACGATTAGAAAAAGCTTAGGGCTGGCTTTTTATATCTTATAATTTCATAATGGACATCTCAGAAACCCTCCTACTCCTCATGGGTAGGGGTGGATGATGGTAGGGTGGGGTTGGCACCGACCACTAACCCAGTCTAAGGGTAACCGTGGCCGGCGACACCTACGCTACTCTGAGACTTCTCTCCCTGCTTTGGTTGCTCCCTTGCAACACTGCACAACTCCTGATAACGCACTGAGAAGTTTAAAAGTACATGAGCTAAAGATTTCCACCCCCTTTACCCCCGTGGCTTGTCCTGCATAGTTAAGATCGCCCGTCTGTGATTGTTTGCATATATATATATATATATATATATATATATATATATATATATATATATATATATATATATATATATATATATATATATGCAAGGAATTCGCAAGAGCAGGCGAAATATACACAAACACTGATCTCTGGCTGAAGGAGACTCGAACCTACGAACCTTGGAACAAGGTACGCAGTGCTTTACCAATCTACCCACACTGGACCAATACCTTGGAGTCCAGCTTGCGCTAGACTTTGATCCAAGGCTTTGTTAATATCTCTAGTAAGGCTGATGCATGCAGGGGATGAGATGAAAAGCTGTAAGCCTTCTCCCTGAAAGCTGGCTGCCTTGGATCAAAGTCTAGCGTAAGCTGGACTCCAAGGTATTGGTCCAGTGTGGGTAAATTGGTAAAGCACTGCGTACCTTGTTCCAAGGTTCATAGGTTCGAGTCTCCTTCAGCCAGAGATCAGTGTTTATAGATATATATATATATATATATATATATATATATATATATATATATATATATATATATATCGTGCTTAATAGCTAGAACTGGTCAATTAGCAAGAACTCATTTAAAATTAAGTCCTTTCAAAAATTTTCTCTTATACGTTTAAAGACATATTTTTTCATTAATGTTAATGTAAAAATTTATAATTTTGCACCAAAAGAATCTTAGAAAACTTACCTAACCTTATTACAACGAGCGCAATTTATTTTAGACTAAACCAACTAAATAAATTTTAGGTACATTTACAATAATTTAATACTAAAATCAGAATGATTTTAGCAAAATTATTGCGTACACAAATTTTCACTTATCTTATATGGCCAAGATCGCAAGTTTTACATATTCGGCACGACATACATACATACATATATATATATATATATATATATATATATATATATATATATATATATATATATATATATATATATATATATATTTATATATATATATATATATATATATATATATATATATATATATATATATATATATATATATATATATTACACACGACACGGGCCTACTGACCCATGTCGTGTGTAATAGTAGTTTCAAGAACATAAGACAGAAGGAACACTGCAACAGGCCTACTGGCCTATGCGAGGCAGGTCCAATTCTCTCACCGGCTTAAGCTCACTGACCTAGTGACTTTAAGCTCACTGACCGTCTGACCTCACTGACCTAGTGAGGTCAGACACGTCACTTAAGGGAGGAGTTTTGAGACTCTGATCGCGGGTTGTAATCCCACCCGTGGCATGGTTTTTTTGTTTTTAAGAGCACAGCATCCGACCTAGTAGCACAAGCTAATTAGGTCCAACTCACACCCACTCACGCCCACTCATGTATTTATACAACTTATTTTTAAAACTACACAACGTCTAAGCTTCTATGACGGTACTCGGGAGTTTGTTCCATTCATCCACAACTCTATTACCAAACCAGTGCTTTCCTATATCCTTCCTGGATCTGAATTTTTGCAATTTAAAACCGTTGCTGCGAGTCCTGTCTATTTTAGATATTTTTAGTACGCTATTTACATCCCATTTATTAATTCCATTAATGCCATTTTCCACTTATCAGGCACTATGCCAGTTTGTAGTGATATATTGAAAAGATTAGCCAAAGGTATGCTAAGTTCCTCTTTACATTCCTTAAAGCCCTTACAAACATTTCATCAGAGCCTGGGGATTTGTTAGGTTTTAATTTCTCTATTTGTCTGAGGACCATGTCACTAGTTACCCTAATCGTGCATAGTTTATTATTGTCCTGTTCTACATAATTTATTATTTCTGGGATTTCGCTAGTATCTTCCTGAATATAAACTGAGAGAAAGTAGGTATTGAAAAGTTCACACATTTCCTTATCACTGTCAGTGATCTGACCTGAGTTACTCTTAAGTGGGCCAATCTTGTCCCTAATCTTACTTCTTTATACCTGAAAGAACCCTTTTAGGTTAGTCTTCGAATCTCTTGCGACTTTAGCCTCATAATCCCTTTTTGCTTTTCTTATTCCTTTTTTTTATTTCTCTCTTTAATTGAATATATTGATTTCTTAACTGCACTTCCCCTCTCTTGATAGACCTATATATACCTTTTGACCAATGAGATGTTTTAATCTATTGTTTATTGAATTTGGGATCATTTTTGTTATATCTAACTTCCTTACTCAGGACAAAAGTCGTCTGGGCAGCCAGCATTATGCTCTGAAATACGTCATATTGGCAACCAACTCTACCTACCTGACACATAGTAAGGTCGTCCCAATTTAGCCCACCCAGGTAATTTCTCATACCCATGAAGTCACTCAAGCGAAAATCTGGAACAGCGACTTGATTGCAGTTATCTGGGTAATTCCATGATATATTGAAACTAAGTGATTTGCGATCACTTTCCCCTAGCTCATCACTAACCTCAAGATTATTAACTAGTGATTCTTTGTTGGTAAGAACCAAGTCAAGTAGATTGTTTCCTCTAGTTGGTTCTGTCACAAACTGTTTTAAAAAGCTGTCTTCAAGTGTATCAAGAAAGTCACTAGACTCAAGATTTCCTGTCACAGTGTTCCAATCAAGTTGTCTAAAGTTAAAATCTCCCATTTTCATATCTAGACGCCTTATGAATTTCGTCCTATAGCAGCCTACCGCACTCCCAGTCAAGGTTTGGGGGCCTATAAATCACACCCAAAATTAATTTTTCACGACTTTCGAGAAACTGTAGCCAAACATATTCTGTATCTGATGTTTCTAATCTTACATCTTGTCTAACACAACAGTTTAAATTATCTCTGACTTACATCGCCACTCCACCACTCTTCCTGTTGACCCTATCAGTGTGAAATATTTTATAACCCTGTATGTTGCATTCAGAAGGTATTTCTCTCTCAAGTTGAACCAGGTCTCTGTTATAGCAATAATACCTATATTACCTGCACTTGCAAGTAATTTTAGCTTATCTATTTTATTTGTTAGACTCCTACTATTTGTATAGCAAACCTTAAGGGAGCTAGTCTCTCGTTGCCCTCTACTATCTCTCTTTGTTTATTGAGCAATTTCTTTGCTCTTACTAGCAACTTTAATTTGAATATTGTCTTTTAAACATATCACTGGGGTATCCTGGTAATATCTGATGTTTTCGACCCTAATACTGCAGCCTGATTATTTCCCACAAACACCCGTACATCTATAACCTATCAGTTTAAATTCCTAGCCAAGTCATCACTGACCCCCTCAATCGAATCGGCTAATGCACCCACTCCAACCCCAGAGAGATGAACCCCATCCCTTGCATACATATCATGCTTGCCATAGAATTTTCCCCAGTTATCAATGAATGGGACTGCGTTCCTTGCAGTACCTGTATAGCCAGCAATATATACCATTTGCCCTAGACATCCATTCATTGCTCACTTCCCTTCTAGGCACGAGGCTACATATGACTGGGATCCCTCCCTAAGACCTGACAACTTCTATCGCTGACCTGTACTTATCCAGCACCTCCTGTCTCTTGCCCTTCCTGATGCCATTTCCACCTCCACTAAGATAATGGGCTTGTTCCCATTACCTGACATAATGTTATCCAAACTGCTGATTGTGTCACCAACACCAGCTCCTGGGAGACACACCTTCTGTCTGAATTTCCTATCTCTGTTACAAAAAACACGGTCTGTGTATCTTACCTGAAAATCTCCTACAATTAGAATATTCTTATTTTGATAAGCAGGGGAGTCAGTGGTACCTTTAACCTTACTAACAACCGAAGTACACTCGTCCTGGAGAACAGAGAATCGATTTCCTACCTTCACATCTTCTCCATTAACTTTCCTTATCTTCCTTCTTCCTGAACTGTGAACCGCGGCTGCAACTCTTTAGCTCACTGTTGGTATCCTTTTCCTTACCAGCTCCCACCATCTCACACTCACTCCCAAGCCCATCTAAGCGAAGCAATTTAACCTGAGATTCCAAAACACTACAGCAGGCCATGGTGCTCAGTAACACCCCTCGCTAATTACCAGACAGCTTAGGACAGTGACTATAAGTGACTTCTGACCGCAGCGTACTGACCTCTGACTGCAGCGTCCTGACCTCTGACCGCAGCGTACTGATCTCTGACCGCAGAGGTCGCATTAGTAATAATAGACCACTACTCGTTCTACTACGGCGTACGACCTGGGCCATAGGCCTACTGCTGTGCTTTTGCTCTTTCACCTCACGTTACCCTCTGTGTCCTTGTAGTGTTCGTAACGGATTAACAAAGTTCCTGGAGAGCGAAATGTTGCCACAATATACTCTGCCTTCCATATACTGTTTACACACTGTCGACACCTCTCATTTTTCAGTTAACAATTTATTTTCCCACCCGCACCCACCCTCCTACAATCACAGACTTCTGCATTTTTAAATCTACCCAGCACCTCTTCAACCTCCTCATTACTTGTACACTCTCTATTTCACCCTTCTAGTAACAATTGCTAATATCTCGAAATTCTCTCTTACTGTCCTACACCATTCTTTTTGTATTCCATCTACCTTCTACTATTTCTATAGCAATCACTAAATACGGGACTGACATATCAGTAATTGCAACTTGCATCATATCTTGTAATCTCATGTACCCTTTCTTTTTATATAAAATAAGTATTGCCACAAGATACCTTAGACATACGATACCCTTGACAAACGATACCCTAGACACACGATACCCTAGACCAGTGGTTCTTAACCTCTTTTGTTAAAGACCCAAAATCCTGTCAAGCATCTACATGGCGACCCACATGTTTATGACCTTAATTTATAACTTAAGAAAAACAAGTATCTAGGTCCTAAAAATATGCATGACAAAAACACAAGGTAAATGATTATGTTTTATTAATATGACTAATAAACAGAAATCATAATGAATATCCATACGAAATATAGCACCTATTCAATAGGTGGATTGAGGTATTGTGGGAGACGTGTCAGTAATTAATGAGATCCCAGCCACTGCATGATTTTAACAAGCTCTTCAAATCGGAGTGATTTAGATGACATCCTGCATCATATGTCATGCTGTGGTTGGAGATGGTTTCTGTACTTTGCTGTGGCTGGAGACGGTTTCTGTACTTTGCTGTGGCTGGAGACGGTTTCTGTACTTTGCTGTGGCTGGAGACGGTTTCTGTACTTTGCTGTGGCTGGAGACGGTTTCTGTACTTTGCTGTGGCTGGAGACGGTTTCTGTACTTTGTCTTTGTGACTGTTAGTGCAGAAAATCCTGCCTCACACAGGAAATTTGTAACAAAAAGGAGCATTTTCATTGCTTCGTCTCCAAGAATCTGTTGTTCTTTGTAAACTTTGATCCAGACTGAACTCAATTATTCTTTTTTAGCCTTTTGAAATCGTAATGACGGATGGAAATGATGCAGTTTTTCCAGCCTCAGTTTTACTCTTACAACTTCAGTTTTCCTTTGAATGCTGTTAGTTTCTCTGACAGCCCAACCAACGTTTGATCGCACCTTGGTATCGAAACGTTCAAGGCAAAAATATCGAAAAGATAAACCACTTGCATCATTTACTTTTAATCTGAGAATTTTGGTCCCAGTGGATGATTTTCCAACCAAAAATATTTTAGTTTTGTTTCGCATTTCAAGCAATCGTTGAAGCACCTTTCCTGGTGACAACCACCTAGCCTCAGTGATGTAACAGATTCACACGTTCCGAACCAAAATCACAACACATTTGAGTGAAGATCCTGTATGAAATTTACAGCCTGAATGGCCTCCTGCGTCACATTCTGCAATTCGCGCAACAACCTCCGAGAGGCAACATTATCACGGTGAAGGAGACAATGAGGAATCAGCACACGAGGATTTTCCTCTTTCACTTTAGCAGTAAAACCCTGACGAGTTCCTATCATTGCTGATTCACTGTCTTAACAGGCACTAAAACATTGATTCCACTAAAGCCCTTCTTCCTTGAAGAATGAGTCCACAATCTTGAAAATATTTTCTCCTGTCGTGGTGGTGTGCAATAGCCAGCAGAACAGAAATTCTTCCATGTCTTCTGATCACTGATATCGTACGTCAATCATGAGTTGGGCATCATCACTAACATCTGTAAACTTGTCCAGCTGGAGACAAAAACTGTCTACGCAATTTTATGATCGCGATCACCTGGTGTTTTATATCACCAGACATGTTATTAATTTGTTGACTAATTGAGTCATTTGACAGAGATATCGGCTGAGTTTTCACAGCAACTTCGTTTCCAGAATAAATGCACGTCATTTCGAGGGCTGCTGGTTTTACTAATTCCTCAACAGTGGTGTGTGTGGCTTCTTGGCTCTTGCAATCCTCCAAGCTATGAAGTATGAAACGAGTGTTGCTTGTCACACTGCAAAGAAACTCGGCTCTATAGTCACAAGTACGCTGTGTTTTACTCCCAAGTGCCTTCCAAGATTTATCTGCTTGACTGACTCATTGCTCAAGACTTTCCCACGTGGAGTAATGTGCCTTAAATCAAGATTAAGATATTCCTTCTTGTGCTGCCATTTAGCCAGAATTTCTAAGTATAAAGTAACCAACCTGAAAAAAGATATAGAAATAACTGCATAATACTAGATATGAAATAACACCGGAAGAAGTAGTATTAGTTGTAATAATAATAATAACAATAATAATAATAATAATTGTGGATCACGACCACGACTCTGGGGTCGTGATCCACAATTTAGGAACACAATGCCCCAGATTATTTATGCCCCATACACATGCCGCAGACACACGATAACCCAAATGCATTATGCCACATACACATGATGCTCCAGACACATGATGCCCCAGACACATAATACAACAGACACATGAGGCCCCAGACATGTGATGCCCAAAATACTTGATGCCACAGACACATGATACCTCAGACACGATGCCCCAGACATATGATGCCCAGGCACATTCCCCAAGCATATGCTGCCTCTGAGGCATCATACCCCAACTTGTGATACTCCATGCAGCGGTACATAGTGTAACAGACACGTGCCCCGACACATAATGCTGCATACACATGCCCCACACACATAATGACCCAGACAAATGATACCCAAGATATATGCTACAACGCATTATGCCCTGGACACGCTCCAACACATGGTGCCCTGGACACGTGCTCCGACACATGATGCCCTCGACACATGCTCCGTAACATGTCTTGGACACACATGCTCCGATACATGATGTCCTGGACACATGCTCAGTAACATGATGTCTTGGACACACATGCTCCAACACATGAAGCCCTGGACACATGCTCCAACACATGTTGCCTTAGACACATACTCCGAAACATGATGCCCTGAACACATGCTCCAACACATGACGCCCTGGAAACATGCTCCGACACACGATGCCCTGGACACGTGCGCCAACACGTGATGCCCTGGACACGTGCTCCGACACCTGACGCACTATATATGTTGCCCTACACACATGCTCTGACACATGATACCCTACACACATGATCCGACACATGTTACCCTGTACACATACTCCGACACACGTTGCCCTGCACACGTGCTCCGACACATGTTGCCCTGCACATATGCTCTGACACATGCTGCCCTGCACATATACTCCGACACATGATGCCCGGAACGTGTCTTAGCCTCACGCTTCGCTGGAGTGAAACAGAACAATCATAAGCTCACAGTTTGTCAAACTTCTGGAAATTGTGGAGAATCTGAGACTGAGAAAGTCGTTTGTGTTCTTATTACGAGGCTGCTGTGGTATTCTGGTCACTTACTCGTGTGTATGAACCTGCTGGAGGCGATACTCCTTCCGTTAGAACAAAATATCACTCATTTTTCCTTTGATAACGTTATTTGTTGATGGAACAATAAGAAAAATTTTTAAATGAAAATTTTGTCTAAATAAAAATGTAATACTCCCAGGTTTTACTTAAACAGTTCAGAGTACACAAATAAACCTCCATGAAAAACACAACTCCACTTGAAATACTCGTAGGGAATTTTACACCAAAAATATGCATTGAATACCTCTCTGATTGCAGTTTGGACTCGAAGAGGAATATCTCGTATATCGGACACTGGGAGCGAAGGTTTACGTGCAGTGGGGCCAAATTTCATACTTGAAACGCGAAAATGTTCATAAATCTGGGAGGCAGGTGCGCGCGGCAGGCAACTACCTGAATTGTTTACCTAGATGGTAATGCTCGAATTTTAAACCCTTTTTTCGCTACTGTTTCTGTAGAGACACTGGTTGAGAAAGCGGCGTGTAGGGAAGGAGTAAAGGCGATGAACTAAAAATTGATAGTCATGGTGTTAGGTAAGGAGGTCGCAACTGGTGACTGTGTCAACAAAGATGATACCAGGAATACAAGGATCAATAACGAAACAATGAAGCATGATACTGGCAGGAAAAGAATGAAAGTAACAATAATGAAACAAATAAGAACGAACCGTTTTCCACTACATCAGCACAACGACGGCAACATCATTGTTCTTACACAACTACACCATAGTTTCTGTACTACTACACCACTGTTCCTACACCACCACACTACTGTTCCAACACTGCCACCACACTATGGTTCCTACACTATAACACTATTGTTCCTACACTACCACACTACTGTTCCTACACTACCACACTATTGTTCCTACACTACCACACTATTGTTCCTACACTACCACACTATTGTTCCTACACTACCACACTATTGTTCCTACACTACCACACTATTGTTCCTACACTACCACACAATTGTTCCTACACTACCACAGTATTGCTCCAACACTGCCACCACACTATTGTTCCTACACTACCACACAATTGTTCCTACACTAACACAGTATAGTTCCAACACTGTCACCACACTATTGTTCCTACACTACCACACGATTGTTCCTACACCACCATACTATTGTTCCTACACTACCACAAAATTGTTCCTACACTACAACACAATTGTTCCTACACTACCACACTATTGTTCCTACACTACCACACAATTGTTCCCACACTACCACCACACCATTGTTCCCACACTACCACCACACCATTGTTCCTACACAACCACAGTATTGTTCCAACACTGCCACCACACTATGGTTTCTACACTACCACCACACTATTGTTCCTACACTACCACCACATCATTGTTCCTACACTACCACCACACTATTGTTCCTACACTACCACCACATTATTGTTCCTACACCACCACACTATTGTTCCTACACTACCACCACATTATTGTTCCTACACCACCACACTATTGTTCCTACACTACCACCACACTATTGTTCCTACAACACCACACTATTGATCCTACAACAGCACACTATTGTTCCTATACTACCACACTATTGTTCCTACAACACCACACTATTGTTCCTATACTACCACACTATTATTCCTACCTTACCACCACAATATTGTTCCTATACTACCACCACACTATTGTTCCTACACTACCACACTATTGTTCTTACACTACCACACTATTGTTCCTACACTAAAACAATATTGTTCCTACACTACCACACTGTTCTTACTACACTACCACACTATTGTTTCTGCACTACCACCACACTATTTTTCCTATACTACCACCACACTATTGTTCCTACACTATCACCACACTATTGTTCCTACACTACCACACTACTGTTCCCACACTACCACCACACTATTGTTACTACGCTACCACCACACTATTGTTCCTACACCACCACACTATTGTTCCTACACTACCACCACACTATTGTTCCTACAACACCACACTATTATTCCTACAACAGCACACTATTGTTCCTATACTACCACACTATTGTTCCTACAACACCACACTATTGTTCCTATACTACCACATTATTATTAATACATTACCACCACAACATTGCTCCTATACTACCACCACACTATTGTTCCTACACTACCACACTATTTTTCTTACACTACCACACTATTGTTCCTACACTACCACCACATTATTGTTCCTACACTACCACAATATTGTTCCTACACTACCACACTGTTCTTACTACACTACTACACTATTGTTTCTGCACTACCACCACACTATTGTTCCTATACTACCACCACACTATTGGCTAGCTGGTCTCGTGGCTAACGCGACGGGATGGAGTTTTGAGACTCTATGACCGCGGGTTCAATCCCGGCCGGGGGTATGGTTCCTACACTATCACCACACTATTGTTCCTACACTACCACACTACTGTTCCCACACTACCACCACACTATTGTTACTACGCTACCACCACACTATTGTTCCTACACTACCACACTATTGTTCCTACACTACCACCACATTATTGTTCCTACACTACCACATTATTGTTCCTACACTACCACCACACTATTCTTCCTACAATACCACACTATTGTTCCTACACTACCACACTATTATTCCTACATTACCACCACACTATTGTTCCTACACTACCACACCACTGTTCCTACACTATCACACTATTGTTCCTACACTACCACCACACTATTGTTCCTACACTACCACACTATTGTTCTTACACTACCACACTATTGTTCCTGCACTACCACCACAATATTGTACCTACACTACCACCGCACTATTGTTTCTACACTACCACACTTTTGTTCCTACACTACCACACTATTGTTAGTACACTACCACACTATTGTTCGTGCACTACAACCACACTATTGTTACTACACTACCACACTATTGTTACTACACTACCACACTATTGTTCCTGCACTACACCTACACTATTGTTCCTACACTTCCACAATATTGTTCCTACACTACCACACTATTGTTACTACACTACCACACTATTGTTCCTGCACTACACCTACACTATTGTTCCTACACTTCCACAATATTGTTCCTACACTACCACACTACTGTTCCTGCACTACCACCACACTATTGTTCCTGCACTACCACACTATTGTTCCTGAACTACAACACTATTGTTCCTGCACTATCAACACACTATTGTTCCTACACTACCACACTATTGTTCCTTCACTACCACACTATTGTTCCTGCACTTCCACCACAGTATTGTTCCTACACTAAAAAACTATTGTTCCTACACTACCACGATGTTGTTCCTGCGCTACCACCACACTATTGTTCCTGCACTACCACACTATTGTTCCTACACTACCACACTATTGTTCCTGCACTACCACACTATTGTTCCTACACTACCACACTATTGTTCCTACACTACCACACAATTATTCCTACACTACCACACTATTCTTCCTTCACGACCACACTATTCTTTCTACACTACCACACTATTGTTCCTACACTACTACCACACTATTGTTCCTGCACTACCAACGCACTATTGTTCCTGCACTACAGCACAATTGTTCCTACACTACCACAATATTGCTCCTACAGTACCACCACAATATTGTTCCTACACTACCACCACACTATTGTTCCTACACCACCACACTATTGTTCCTACACTACCACACTATTGTTCCTACAATACTACACTATTGTTCCTACACTATCACACTATTGTTCCTGCACTACCATAACTATTGTTCCTGCACTACCACCATACTATTGTTCCTACACTACCACACTATTGTTCCTGCACTACCAACACACTCTTGTTCCTGCACTAGCACCACACTATTGTTCCTGCACTACCACCACACTATTGCTTCTACCCAACCACATTATTGTTCCTACACTACCACACTATTGTTCCTACAATACTACACTATTGTTCCTACACTATCACACTATTGTTCCTGCACTACCATAACTATTGTTCCTGCACTACCACCATACTATTGTTCCTACACTACCACACTATTGTTCCTAAACTACCACCACACTATTCTTCCTACACTACCACACTATTGTTCCTACACTATCACACTACTGTTCCTGCACTACCACACTATTGTTCCTACACTATCACACTACTGTTCCTACACTACCACACTATTGTTCCTACACTATCACACTACTGTTCCTGCACTACCACACTATTGTTCCTGCACTACCACACTATTGTTCCTACACTACCACACTATTGTTCCTGCACTACCAACACACTCTTGTTCCTGCACTACCACCACACTATTGTTCCTGTACTACCACCACACTATTGTTCCTACACTACCACACTATTGCCTCTACCCAACCACATTATTGTTCCTACATTACCACACTATTGTTCCTACACTACCACACTATTGTTTCCACACTACCACACTATTGTTCCTACACTACCACACAATTTTTCCTACACTACCACCACACTATTATTACTACACTACCACACTAATGTTCCTACACTACCACCACACTATTGTTCCTACACTACAACACTAGTGCTCGTACACTACCACACTATTGTTCCTACACTGCCACCACACTATTTCTCCTACACTACCACACTATTGTTCCTACAATACCACACTATTGTTCCTACGCTATCACACTATTGTTCCTGCACTACCACACTGTTGTTCCTGCACTACCATAACAATTGTTCCTACACTACCACCATAGTATTGTTCCTACACTACCACACTATTGTTCTTGCACTAGCACCACACTATTGTTGATGTACTACCACCACACTATTGTTCCTAAACTACCACCACACTATTGTTCCTACACTACCACACTATTGTTCCTACACTACCACACTATTGTTCTTGCACTAGCACCACACTATTGTTGATGTACTACCACCACACTATTGTTCCTAAACTACCACCACACTATTGTTCCTACACTACCACACTATTGTTCCTACACTACCACACTATTGTTCGTACACTACCACACTATTGTTCCTACACTACCACACTATTGTTCCTACATTACCACACTATTGTTCCTACACTACCACACTATTGTTCCTACACTACCACACTATTGTTCCTACACTACCACCACACTATTGTTCCTACACTACCACACTATTGTTCCTACACTTCCACCACACTATTGTTCCTACACTACCGCACTATTGTTCCTACACTGCCACACTATTGTTCCTACACTACCACACTATTGTTCCTACACTACCACAATGCTGTTCTTACACTACCACACTATTGTTCCTACACTACTCCCACTATTGTTCCTACACTACCACACCATTGTTACTACACTACCACGCTATTCTTCCTACTCTACCACACTATTGTTCCTACACTACCATCACACTATTGTTCCTACACTCCCACACTATTGTTCCTACACTCCCACACTATTGTTACTACACTACCACACTATTGTTCCTACACTACCACCACACTATTGTTCCTACACTACCACACTATTGTTCCTACACTACCACCACACTATTGTTCCTACACTACCACTCTATTGTTCCTACACTACCACCCTATTGTTCCTGCACTACCATGTTATTGTTCCTACACTACCACCACACTATTGTTCCTACACTACCACACTATTGTTCCTACACTACCACCACACTATTGTTCCTACACTACCACCACATTATTGTTCCTACACTACCACACTATTGTTCCTACACTCCCACTCTATTGTTCCTATACTACCACACTATTGTTCCTACACTACCACCACATTATTGTTCCTACACTACCACACTATTGTTCCTACACTACCACCACACTATTGTTCCTACACTACCACACTATTGTTCCTACACTACCACCACACTATTGTTCCTACACTACCACTCTATTGTTCCTACACTACCACCCTATTGTTCCTGCACTACCATGTTATTGTTCCTACACTACCACCACACTATTGTTCCTACACTACCACACTATTGTTCCTACACTACCACCACACTATTGTTCCTACACTACCACACTATTGTTCCTACACTACCACACTATTGTTCCTACACTACCACCACACTATTGCTCCTACACTAGCACCACATTATTGTTCCTACACTACCACACTATTGTTCCTACACTACCACACTATTGTTCCTACACTACCACACTATTGTTCCTACACTACCACCACACTATTGTTTCAACACTACCACACTATTGTTTCAACACTACCACACTATTGTTTCAACACTACCACACTATTGTTCCTACACTACCACCACACTATTGTTTCAACACTACCACACTATTGTTCCTACACTACCACACTATTGTTCCTACACTACCACCACACTATTGCTCCTACACTAGCACCACACTATTGTTCCTACACTACCACCACACTATTGTTTCAACACTACCACACTATTGTTTCAACACTACCACACTATTGTTCCTGCACTACCACATTATTGTTCCAACATTAAGAGTGTTCGAGAAGTTGGGTCTCAGATCAATGTTTATAAGAAAGTTACAAACACAATTGAATCATAGGAATGTTAGGAAATGCTTCTTTAGTCTTAGAGCTGTCAGGAAGTGCAATGACCTAAATCTATACATAGTTTTAAGAATAGGTATGATAGGGCTCACACACAAAAATACATACTTATACTCATGTACACACACACACACACACACGCACACGCACACTCGCATACAAGCACATCCCAACTACCACTCATCCACACATCTGCACCTGTCACACATCCACACACAAGCGAGGTCCTCCAACAAAGACTAATTACTCCTCATATCTAAACTCTGGGGAAAGTTCTGACAGCAGTAAACTTCTTGGAGATGTCTGGGGGTGAAGTCAGGTTATCCCGGACAAAACTCACAAACCACCAAAGGAAAGGGTGACAGGCTTATAAAACAAATTGAAAATATTCACACAAAGCACTAAACCCGTGTGAATCATACGGCAACTTGCAGTAATACTAATACTAATACCAGCAGTTGTAATGATCGTAGATAAAGAGCTGAGTAAGCAAGCAACAGGACGCGATTATCGGACACTCACTAGAGAGGTTAGTGCCTGTCAACTGCTGCGGCTCCTAACACATGTTAGGAGCCACAGCAGTAGCTTATGGTTGATCTAAATATTGTCTCTTCTAAGGCATTTATCAATGGCCCGAATATTCATAATAAATTAATTTAACAATTCAGTGGAATGAAGAAACTTCATACTGCGCTCAGTCATTCCAACGATTTCCAGGTAAATATGTAACGACAAGTGAAATGTAGGTGAGGCATGCGTAGTACATTGGATTCACTTGTGAGTCATGTCTTGGCTACCAGGGTCAGTTTAGCTAAAACTCATAAAACGTTAAAATTCCCAGTTTTATTTAACACTGTATTGTCCTAACAGATAACTCATGATTCGAAGCAACGACGTCTTGTTAGATTCTCTTCTTTATAGATGAGTCTGACCTCTATGCAGTTCATTAGATGACTGTGGTTATTCCTGTGTATCACGCAGGCTTTACTGAGTGTCTATAAGGCAAGCAATATCAAAGCAAAGAAATAGCTAGAACTATAAACGAATAGCTTTAACGTCCCACATAATAAAAATCTTCGACAGAGTTCTAAGACGCAGGATTGGAAACTACTTGGACTCTCAACAGTTGCACAATCCAGGGCAACACGAGTTCAGAGCAGGTCGCTTCTACCTCTCGCAAATATTGGACCACTATGATATGGTCTTGGATGCACTGGAAAACAAACAGAATGCAGATGTAGTATACACAGATTTTGCGAAAGCCCTTGACAAGTGCGATCATAGTGTAATAGCACACAAAATGCGTGCTAAAGGGATAACTGGCAAAGTGCACAGATGGTTCTTCAACTTTCTAACCAATCGAACATAAAGAGTAGTGGTAAACAGAGTTAAATCGGAAGCTGCCATAATGAAGAGCTCTGTTCCACAAGGCACAGTACTCGCCCCTATCCTGTTCCTCATCCTCATATCAGACAGACAGAGATGTAAACCATAGCACCGTATCATCCTCTGCAGACGATGCTTGGATGTGCATGAAAGTGTCATCCAATGAGGACACGGCAAATCTCCAAGAAGTTATAAACCAAGTTTTCTAATGAGCAACGGAGAACAATATGATGTTCAATGAAGATAAATTCCAACTACTCCGTTATGGGAAATTGAAGGAAATAATAACTAGAACCGAGTGTACTACAAACTAATCACACAACAGAGAGGAAAAATAATGTGAAGGACCTGGGTGGGGTAATGTCTGAGGATCTCACCTTCAAGGATCACAACAGTGCCACTATCACATCTACGAGGAAAATGATAGCATGGATAATAAGAACATTCAAGATAAGAGATGCCAAGCCAGTGATGATCTTTTTTCAATCTCTTTTTCTTTCTAGGCTGGAGTTCTGCTGTACATTGACATCTCCATTCAAGGCAAGTGAAATTGCAGATCTAGAAAATGTACAGAGAACCTTTACTGTACATATAAGTTCCATCAAACACCTTAACTACTGGGGACGCTTGGAAGAACTTAACTTGTACTCACTAGAAAATTCTAGATGGACAGGTCCCTAATCTGCACACAGAAATCACTCCCTACGATAGCAAAAGACTTGGCAGGCTATGCAACATACCCCCCAATGAAAAGTAGGGGCACCATTAGTACACTATGAGAAAACACAATAAGTGCCCGGGCCCAAGACTGTTCAACAGCCTCACACCAGCCATAAGGGAAACTACCAATAGATCCCAGGTTGTTTTCAAGAGGGAGCTGAACAGATACCTAAAGTTAGTACCGGATCAGCCGGGCTGTGGTTCGTACGTTGGACTACGTGCGGCCAGCAGTAACAGCCTCGTTGATCAGGCCCTGATCCACCGGGAGACCTGGTCATGGACCGGGCAGCGGGCGCGTTGATCTCCGGAATACCCTCCAGGTAGACTCCAGGTATGTTCATTAACATATTAGTGTAGATCTCTGAGTTTCTCCCAACACTTTTCTCCGCAACACTTGCATGCTATCTTGTATACCCCAGATTTAGTACCAACAAAGTGTTCATGTTGGTAACGTCTTTAAGAGTGACTCTAGTGGTAAATGCCACTTTTAAAACACATTTAGTAAATTCGTTAGAGATATTAATTCCTACGTTTATTAGATGGGACTTCAAATCGGTCTGGATATATCGGTTATGAGGGTGTTATGATTTGTTGTGCCCTTCGTCTGCAGTCTGGATGCAGTGAGAGAGGACGTGTAGTTGTGAGATAGTCTGGTGGATGATATTGCATTTCTCTTCTATAAATTCTGGGCAATTTATCCTTTAAGCTCTGAGAAAAAATCTTATTATCTCTCATCATTTCGTTTTGTTGACATGATATGACTGGGAACGTATAGTATCATTTCGTCTTTATTTGTTGGCTTAAATAAATTTGAGTTTTCACTTAGACTAGCCAAAAAAACTTAATAAATCATTGTACCCTTCAACAGCAAAAACAACAGGATGTACGTATTACGGTCACTGCGAGATCTGAGAGAGGCATCCCCGTACTGCATAACCCTAATCTCCTCTACCTCATTGTATATTTGGAATAGTGCAGAGTGAGCCATAAGTTTGCAATGCAGATAAATATTAGCCTATCTATCTTCAACTTAAAAATACTATAAAAATGCTTATTTCAGTTTTCTAAGTTTTGTTTTCTCATGCGTGTTTTTTTAAGTGTCTCTACAATGCTGTAAGAAAAATATTAATTTTTTATTTAAAAAAATGCAGTTTAATAATAGTGCTTAAAATTCGACAAACTAGCACCCACACAATCCAAATAAAATGCGCCAGTGTTTAGGATTTGATGCCGATCGGAAGAGGCATTATCTGATTGTTACATGGGAAACAATTTACTTAATAATATTGTCAAATCAAAATTTACACGGGTTAGAGACAACGCTAAACTTTAATAAAGCCCACCATCGCTCAGAGTTTTGAATCCTTCTTATGGAATGATCGTCAATAATATTTGGAAAATGATCAGAAGCATTTTTTAGTTACAGAATATAATATCACTATTCAATAAAATTGGCAAACTGGAACTTACGTCATCGTGAACGGACAACACACCAGCGTTGAAAATTTGAATTCGTTCAGAAGAGTCATTCTCCAGTTATGGCGCTGATTCCAATGATTCCAAGATTTATTTGCTATTTTACGGTGTTTACCAAATTTGGCAGAGTGCAAACAAAACTTGATGGGTGGCACTGTTTAGAAAAAGTAAACTGAAATTTATTTAACGTGATTTAACGCGAATAAAAAAAATCATATTATTTTACGCATAAAATGGTCAAATCTGCACCAGCACACTTATATTTTTCTCTCGGCCATCGTCGATTTTTTTTTCTTCTTTTTTCAGCTATGTCGCTAAGGCTTTTTGGAGTTATTGGAGCCATTTCAAGATACTGGAAATGGGGCTGAAAATTTGTAGCTGACCTGATGAGACCTCGGGATATGAGCGAAAGAACGGAGAAAACTTAGAAGAAAAAAAAAAGGTAAAAAAAAAATCTGGCAATCACTTGGGGGTCCTCCGGGAATAACTGAAAGTCAAAAGCAGTTTTCGGGTTAGAAAATTTAGTTATTGTATGATATCTGTACTGGCTCATTTTACCAACTTTTAACAATAAAGCTGCGATATTTGCAAGACTATTTTACGCCAGGGTCGGCTTTGTCCTTCCAATCACAGCCTCTTGAAGTGGCAGATCTTAACATATTCTGTGTTTTACAGATTATGCACAAATGCGCTGTACATAGCATACCAAACCTACCCCACCGTTACATTTCACAAAGTTTTATTACATAAGCAAGACACACAACAAATATTCTGTTTATGTTTACGCTTACATAACACTGAATATTTACCTCGGTTCACCGTAGAGGTGGCTAACCTCAGAAGAGTTTACACCTGCACCAATATATGTGACACTGTGCATGTTGACACATGTCTGATGTCCAATGCTAGTTGACACATGTCTGATGTCCAATGTTGACACATGTCTGATGTCCAATGTTGACACATGTCTGATGTCCAATGTTGACACATGTCTGATGTCCAATGTTAGTTGACACATGTCTGATGTCCAATGTTGACACATGTCTGATGTCCAATGTTAGTTGACACATGTCTGATGTCCAATGTTGACACATGTCTGATGTCCAATGTTAGTTGACACATGTCTGATGTCCAATGTTGACACATGTCTGATGTCCAATGTTAGTTGACACATGTCTGATGTCCGGTGTTAGTTGACACATGTCTGATTTAGATTTAGATTTAGAAAGGACATAGGAAAGTATTGGTTTGGAAATAGGGTAGTTGATGAGTGGAACAGTCTACCTAGTTGGGTTATTGAGGCTGGGACTTTGGGTAGTTTCAAATTTAGGTTGGATAAGTACATGAGTGGGAGGGGTTGGATTTGAGTGGACTTTCACATCAGAGCTTATTTCTTGGGTGGCATTGAAAATTGGGTTGGGCAAATGTTTTGTTAGTGGGATGAATTGTAAAGGACCTGCCTAGTATGGGCCAGCAGGCCTCCTGCAGTGTTCCTCCTTTCTTATGTTCTTATGTGTATGTGTTGGTTATACAGTGTGATGGACGGTAAACCAACACTTCACATCTGACAGTTACTCCAGAATTATTTTGGACATTATGGATATGTAAACGGGAATATTTTTCCACAACGCAATTCAGCACATCAAAACCGAGTACAGTTATCAGAGTTAAGCTAAACTTTGGCGAGGCCCACGTATACCAGGTGTGACACGGGGTTACGTAGGCGTTAAATGGAATATCCCAACATAACATGGATTCATAAAGTGTAAAACTATGAATCATAAAGAATGCTTATGACTCTCATAAAACGTGACTATGACTCATAATACATGACTATGACTCATAAAACGTGACTATGACTCATAAAACGTGACTATGATTCTCATAAAATATGACTATGACTCATAAAACTTGACTATGACTCATAAAACATGACTATGATTCATAAAACGTGACTATGACTCATAAAACATGACTATGACTCATAAAACATGACTATGGCTCATAAAACGTGACTATGATTCTCATAAAATATGACTATGACTCAGATCGGAAAAACAATACTATGACTTTCTTCAGAAACACAAGAAAAACGAAACTGACTCACAGATGCCCCAACTCCGCGAAACAGATGCAACACAGGAAATCAGGAACTGGCTGGAGGAAGACGCCATTCTGAAACTGAACCCGCTGACTATGCAACACGTCAGGAGACATTGCTGCGGCTGAGCTGTACAATCGGACCGAGTTCTCAACTGGGAACCGCGTTGCAGGGCAATGCGGCAGGGTTGCTCTAGTCAGTGGGTACGGCTTGAGGGTGCCAGCGAGTTGGGCGTCGTAGAAATTTAACATGCTGGAATGGGGCTGGCAGACTGTGCGACACTCTAAGGGAACCTTTCAACTGGAACTGTGTGGCAGGCGGGGATGACTTAATCGCAGCACGACCTAGTGGTGCCTGTGAATGGAGTGTCATGGAGACGACAGCGATGAGTAGGTGAGCGATGAGTGGGCACTCAGCGTCCAGAGAGCTCCACTGAGCGTGGGAGTCGAAGGCAAGATGACTCAGTTCATGTGACGTCAGCTGGAATTAGTGAGCTTTAGTTCTCTCGTTATACAGGGTGCTCCGTTGGCTCAAGCATCTGACGTCAGGACTAACTATAGAGCATAAATGGAGAGGTGGTTACCTCAAGACTGTGACCTGTAATCTTAAGGAATGTTACAACGGTCAAGGCGCAGACAACACTGCGAAACACATAAAACTAGCATACCCGCAACTAAACTTGGGGTATCATGGTTACCCCATGGTTAGCACAATCAAAATTACGCTTTTCTGTGCAAAAATAAACACTAAGGCACTTAAGAACATATGTGGTTATAGGAAAAATAGAATGGAACACTTAAGTGGAGGACATAATAAGTGGCTTACGGTACTTGAGTGAACTCGTGATCTGTTGACTGAGTAACACATTTTCTCTCATATTTTTCAGAGATTACTAGAAAACACTTTAAATTGCTCGCCGTGAAACCACAAAATATCACTGGTAAAAAAAACAAAAAGCCACAACACTGCGATTAGAACAATACACAAATAACCCGCACATTGGAGATAGGAGTTTACGACGACGTTTCAGTCCGACTTGGAGTATTTACATCATGGTGATACGTCGTGGTGTGACGTCGTGATGACGTCGGGCATGACATCATAACGTAACGTAATGGTGTCGAAAGTGATGTCAGGGTGTGACGTCGGAGCATGACTTCGTTGGGTGATGTCGGGATGGGACTTCGTAGCGTAACATCGGCCGTGACGTCGAAGCTTCGCAGGCTGAGTTCCTTCAAACTCTCAGAGGATGTGATAGAGACAGACAACAGCAAACTACCGCTAAAATTAGCTAGAATTCTGATAATGTGTGTATGTGTGTGTGTGTGTGTGTGTGTGTGGTCGGGAGCAAGGGCAGCCAGCACTAAGCAATGTGTCTGAGGCTGGGCTGTACTGCTGACAGAACAAGTGGAGGCAGTAACACAAGAAAAACACACTAGAACTCACTTCAGGCTACAGTAGCTTGAGAATAATGATAAGAATCTGAAGACCGCTCCAAGTGACTCAGAACTAATGTGTCCAGGCTTGTCAGGCTTGAACCTCCACATGGCTTGGTCATCCAAGTGACATTCAGTGACTTGGGCACTCAGGTACACAGCTTTGGCTAGAAAATCACGAGGAATTCTTGGGGACAGCATAGAGGGACTGTCTGAGTGATTGGTGGAGGAGATGCCAGCGATGGTGATGCAGCAAGGTGAGAATCTACCGCCACACACCTATACTTGTGGAGCCTCGAGTTAACCCAACCTCTGGGGACACTCCTTCAAGAGAAAATACCACTACACTCGCCTGCGTCGTTCTGTAAATAGCAGAATGACCTGTAGAACTGTAGCAGCAAGGTATAGTACAGGTGGTTAAGGACAGCATGGAAGGCTGAGAAGGCCCAGATTTCCCAAGGATATTAAGTGTGTTTTGGCATAAATCTTGCATGTCCCTGCATCTCTGTGACTTGGCTAGGAGTCATAACGACAGGATAACTTACTGGAAGGCGGATGCTGCGTGCATGCATGGGGCGATGAAGTGCAATGTGACTTCCGTATTTGTCTCTCTCTCTGTCTCTCTCTCTCTGTCTCTCTGTCTCTCTGTCTGTGTCTGTCTGTCTGTCTCTCTCTCTCTCTCTCTCTCTCTCTCTCTCTCTCTCTCTCTCTCTCTCTCTCTCTCTCTCTCTCTCTCTCTCTCTCTCTCTCTCTCTCTCTCCGGGCATAACACACCCCTGCAACCAACACTATCACTAAATATATCATGATGATAGAGTTTTCCTCTCTCCCACCAGATATATCCAAGCGATGTATATCCGGTGGAAGAATAATAGTCTTTGGAAGCGAGCCTTAGGGTTTTTTGGGGTATATAGAATAGGCAGTGTGTTTGGTCGCAAGCCCACGTCAGTCCGAGGCCTGGCGAAAGAGTTAGGGTGGAGACGTCTTGCTACTAGTAGGTCTGCTGAGTAATAGCGATACGAAGTCTTGTGGACCCTGCTCCAGGTTGGAGCTAAGCCAACCAAACGGCAGCACCAGACCTTAGGCGGCATGGAGTGAAAACAAGACCAGAAAGTGGTTACATAATGGTCCTTCAGAAGTGTCCTTGTTAATGCTCCTTCAGAAGTGTCCTTGTTAATGCTCCTACAGCAGTGTCCTTGTCAGTGTTCCTACAGTAGTGCCCTTGTCAATGCTCCTACAGTAGTGTCCTTGTTAATGGTCCTACAATAGTTAACTTATTCACGACCCAACTGTAGTGTTCTTATTAATGCTTCTACAGCAATGTCCTTGCTAATAGTCCTACATAAATGATCTTGTTAATGGTTCTACAGTAGTGTTCTTATTAATGGTCGTACATTAGTGTACTTATTAATGGTACCACAGTAGTTTCACTTGAATAGTCCTATAGTACTTTTCTTATCAATGGTCCTACAGTAGTATGCATATCAGTATATTAATGGCCATTCAGTAGCGTCCTATTAAAGGTCCTTCAGTAGTGTCTTTATTAATGGTACCACTGAAGGGTACTTATTTATAGTTCTACAATAATGTCCATGTTAATGGTTCTACATTAGTGTGATTATTAATGGCTTAACAGTAATGTACTTATTAGTGGTCTTCCTGAAGTGTCCTTATTAAAGATCCAACAGTAGTGTCCTTATTAAAGGTCCTACACAAATGTCCTTATTAATGCTCCCACAGTAATGGCCTCTTTAATTAAGGGTCTATCAGTGTTCTTACAGTAATATCCTTACTCATGAACCTACAGTATTGTCTTTACATATGGTCCAACAGTAGTGTAACTGTTGTTTAGTGGTCCTCGCCAGCTATCACAGCGAGTGATGGGAATCCTTTTATAAAAAAACAAGTGTAATAAAAAGTTTTTTCCCTAGCTGCAGTTTATATTTTAGCAGCGCAAATTAAAGCGTCATAAAATGGCTTGGCTACTAGTATTTATTACCAGCTGAGGGAATCGCTTCTCGTACTGGAAAATAACTTCTCTTTGAAGTTTAAAATGAACTACCTTTTTTAAAAAAAAAAAAGTATTACACGTATTAAAAAAGCTTCATCAACCATATGACTTTATCGGTTAGGAAAAATTCTCGTTCATTCAGTGGTACGTGAGCTTCATAATAATCTTTTTTTATGATGTACTTACTACTACTGCTGTTTTTTTTTTTTAATTTCTTCTCACATCTATATCTATTTAGTTTTTTTTTTCAGTTTATAGGAAGTATAGCTGGAAAATTTGGACAACCAGGTGAAAGTTTCCAATATGGATTCACTCTTGATCTGTTTTAGAAAGACTGTTGGGAAACGAAAATCAATAATTAAGGAAGAAAACTATAAATCGAAGTACTGGGCGTGACAGACGCTGCGTCAGCAGCCTATTGAAGTTTGTTAGTGGATACAATTCTGATAAGATGGCGTCTGTATGTATGGTACGTATTTTTAGACTAGTGTGTGGCAGTTATGCTCTGATACCTGGAGTAAGAGGAATATGCTCAGGTGACGGTGAACTAATGGAAAGGATGATTAGTGAGAGGTATGAATATTTGCTGGGTGAGAACTTGCAGAGAATGATGGTGACAAGAGGTATAGTGTGGGTTTAAGAACGTATGTAAAGAAAAGGACGCTAGTAAAGGAAAGATAAATGACTGGTAAAGTAATACGATAAAAATGTTGGTAATATGTTTGTTTTACATGATGGTAGGATTGCTGGTGTCCTTTTTTCTGTCTCATGAACATGCAAGATTTCAGGTACGTCTTGCTACTTCTACTTACACTTAGGTCACACTACACATACATGTACAAGCACATATATACACACCCCTCTGGGTTTTCTTCTATTTTCTTTCTAGTTCTTATTCTTGTTTATTTCCTCTTATCTCCATGGGGAAGTGGAACAGAATTCTTCCTCCGTAAGCCATGCGTGTTGTAAGAGGCAACTAAAATGCCGGGAGCAAGGGGCTAGTAACCTCTTCTCCTGTATATATTACTAAATGTAAAAGGAGAAACTTTCGTTTTTCCTTTTGGGCCACCCCGCCTCGGTGGGATACGGCCGGTGTGTTGAATGAAAGAAAATATATATATATATATATATATATATATGTCTTGCCGAATATGTAAAACTGGTCAATTAGCAAGAACTCATTTAAAATTAAGAACTTTCTAAAATTTTCTCTTATACGTTTAAAGATATATTTTTTTCATTAATGTTGATGTAAAAATTTAATATTTTGCACCAAAAGGAACTTAGAAAACTTACCTAACCTTATTATAACAAGAACAATTTATTTTAGCCTAACTCAACTAAATATATTTTACATTTGTTTACAATAATTTAATACTAAACAAACACAGTGAAATATATTTTTTTCGTTAGGTTCAGAATGATTTTGGTGAAATTATTGCATACACAAATTTTCACTTGTCCTATATGGCAAGATGAGCGTTGCTATTTAAGCCAAGATCGCAAGTTCTGCCTATTTGGCACGACATATATATATATATATATATATATATATATATATATATATATATATATATATATATATACACATAACAACATGTACCGTACATGCCACCTTTATATCAACAATGTATCTCTTAAATCTTTTGTACCATATTATGTAATAAAATATTCCTACTGGTAAAAAAAAAATATGAAAAGATGGGGTGGTAGGGAAAGTGGAATATTCAAACGGCTTCAGGAAGAAATCCAAATATTCATCCTTGAAGCCTTTTTATCCACTTTTCCGAGGCTATGGGTCCCACAATTTAAACCAGAGGTGAACCCCATTATATATATATATATATATATATATATATATATATATATATATATATATATATATATATATATATGTATGTATATATATATACACACACACACACACAACTCTCAGGAAGAAATTGGAAGAGTTAAGGAGAATGGAACAACGAATAGGCAATCTGGACACCCACGATGCCTTGTACCTTCTCACAAAGTGCTTGAGTCTGCCCAGGTTGACATATTTCCTAACATGTGCACCTTCATATGATAACCCTATACTTCACGAATATGACAGTATCCTGAGGCAGATTTTTACGAAAATACTTAACCTTACTCTAGAAGACGGGCAGTGGAACCAAGCTACACTCCCAGTCAGACTAGGAGGCATTGGTGTCCATAAGTCATCACAGATTGCGCTACCTGCTTTTCTGTCCTCGTGTATTGCATCCAGAGGGCTTGTAGCAGCGATTCTCCCTGAACGCCTTAGGGACAAGATTGGAGTCCAGGACCAAAAGTTCATTGACGGAGCAATGATCTGGGATAATCTAACGGGCTCAGAAACCAGACCTGCTCCCCCCAACAACTACAAACAGTCGCACTGGGATGGCCCAATAGTGGAAAATATAGCCTCAACAATGCTTCAGTGTGTGTCAGGGAAGGATAGAGCTCGCCCCCTGGCTTCGGCATTATCACAAATTTGGCAGAAAATAAAGAACTGCTTTGGACACTGAGACATTAGATCATAAAATACAGAGGGAAAGTGGCGAGATGCTAGGCATGAAACTAGAAGTATTAGAAAGATGAAAATAATATTTAGAGTGTGCATCTGAAAATTTTGAAGGGATTTTATGATGAAAATATTTAGAGAATTTATGCATCTGAAAAATTTTGAAGGAATTTTTTGATGAAAATGAGGCTCCTGAGATAAAACTAGTCCTCAAAAAAAGTAAAAAGGAAAATGTGATCAGTCACGAGGGAACCTTCACCAAATTCAACTTCAGTAACATAAACATAAGGAAGGACCAAGTAAACCAAGTCCTAAATGATATAAACTGGGAAGATATCCTAAGCAACACGGATCCAAACCTATGTCTAGAACAAATTAACTCTGTGGCACACGAGGTATGCTCAAGGCATATTCCTGTAAGGAAAAGGATGAGAAGGTGTAAACCAGAAAGAGAAAGGCGCTCCTTACACATGCGAAGGCAAAGAATAACAGCGCCTAAAAGAGGCCAATTTATGTGTAATACGAAGGGAAGCACTGGTCAGAGAAATAGTAAACATCGAACTAAAGCTAAAGGAATCTTACAGGAGTCAAGAAATGCGGGAAGAACTAAAAGCCATAAATGAAATTGAAAGAAACCCAAAATATTTCTTTTCTTATGCCAAATCAAAGTCGAGAACAACATCCAGTATTGGGCCCCTACTTAAACGAGATGGGTCCTACACAGTTGACAGCAAGCTACTCAAGTTCCAATATGACTCGCTTTTTAGCGAGACGCTAACCATACTGAGAGTCAAATACCTAAATGAATTTTTTATTAGAGAGACACAAAATTAGGCAGACTCGAACCTATCTGATATTACTATAACGCCAAATGACTTTGAAAAGGAAATAAATGACATGCCCATGCACTCTGCCCTAGGCCCAGACTCATGGAACTCCGTGTTCATCAAGAACTGCAAGAAGCCCCTATCATGTGCTTTTAGCATCCTATGGAGAGGAAGCATGGACACTGGGGTCGTCCCACAGCTGCTAAAAACAACAGACATAGCCCCATTCCACAACGGGGACAGTAAAGCAATAGCAAAAAACTACAGACCGATAGCACTAACGTCCCATATATAAAAATCTTTGAAAGGGTTCTAAGAAGCAAGATCGCCACCCATCTAGATACCCATCATTTACACAACCCAGGGCAACATGGGTTTAGAGCAGATCGCTCCTGTCTGTCCCAACTACTGGACCACTATGACAAGGTCCTGGATGCTCTAGAAGTCAAAACGCATACGTAGTATACACAGACTTTGCAAAAGCCTTTGACAAGTTTGACCATAGTGTAATAGCGCACAAAATGCGTGATAAAGGAATAACAGGAAAAATTGGTAGGTGGATATATAATTTCCTAACAAATAGAACGCAAAGAGTAGTAAACAGAGTATAGTCTGAGGCGGCTACAGTGAAAAGCTCTGTTCCACAAGGCACAGTACTCGCTCCCATCCTCTTTCTCATCCTCATATCTGACATAGAGAGGGATATAAGCCACAGCACTGTCTTCCTTTACAGGTTACACCCGAATTTGCGCAACAATGTTCTCCACTGAAGACACCACAAGACTCCAAGCGGACATCAACCAAATCATTAAATGGGCCGCAGAAAACATTATGAAGTTCAATGATGAGAAATTTCAATTACTCCGATATGGAAAGCGTGAGGAAATTAAAATTATATCGAAGTATAAAACAAATTCCAACCACACAATAGATTGAAAAAACTAATACCTGGGAGTGATCATGTCAGAGGATCTCATCTTCAGAGACCATAACCGTATCAATCGCATCTGCTAGAAAAATGACAAGATGGATAATGAGAACCTTCAAAACTAGGGATGCCAAGCCCATGATGACACTCTTCAGGTCACTTGTTCTGTGTAGGCTGGAATATTGCTGCATACTGACAGCACCTTTCAAGGCAGGTGAAATTGCTGACCATAACTGCGATAAAACACCTCAATTACTGGGAACGCTTGAAGCTCCTCAACCTGTACTCCCTAGATCGCAGGCGGCAGAGATACATGATTGTATACACTTGGAAAATCCTAGAGGGATTAGTACCAAACTTGCACACGAAAATCACTCCCTATGAAAGAAAAAGATTCCGCAGACGATTCAACATCCCCCAATGAAAAGCAGAGTTGCCACTAGCACGATAAGAGACAACACAATAAGTGTCAGGGGCCCAAGACTGTTCAAGTGCCTCCCAGCATATATGAGGGAGATTATCAATAGACCCCTGGCTGTCTTCAGGAAGGCATTGGACAAGCACTGACCGGCAGGACTGTGATTCGTACGTCGGGTTGCGTGCGGCCAACAGTAACAGTCTGGTTGATCAGACCCTGATCCACCATGCAGCCTGGTCACAGACCGGGCTGTGGGGGCGTTGACCCCCGAAACTCTCTCCAGGTATACTCCAGGTACTTATAGGGTGGATGGTAAAAGCGATATTAGAGTCTTAGGATGGGGTTTTAAAAATGGTGAATCTTATGTAGAGTGAGAGTGGTAACAATTTGAATTTCCAGATGAAAAGTTCTTTTGATAGATTCGGCAATTAAGCTGTAGAAAATGGTGGACAAATTTTGGTGTGTAATGGAACGAAGTTAATTGCAAACTCAGAAAAGATGGGGAATTGCAAAGAAGCAGAATTCCATGGGATAAAAGATTATATATTAGACTGACAGGAGGGGTTATGGAGGAATAAAATACTCTAAAATTATTGGAAGGAGATGCTTTGTCATCTGGTTCTATGAGATGTTAGGTAAATCACAGAACAGAGAAGGTATCTGGCGGAAGTGTTGATGAAACTGTCGAAAGAAAGATATTTGTCAGAAATGCAAAACAGTAAACTTAGCATTGTATAATGGTGTAAGTTATTATGTATATGTTTAAAATAAGATTTTATATTATTGCAGCAAGGAGGCTGGAGGCAAGAGAAAACCCGTGACTGAGACAAATGTGTTGTGTACTACGCAGAAAATTAGTAATAAGAAAACAGAAGTGTGTGTTAGTTACCATTTTGTCCTAGGCACATGTCGATTAGACACTAGGCCTGTTGTGTGTGTGTAAGTGTGTAGGTGTGTGTGTATGTGTGTGTGTGTGTTTGTGTGTGTGTGTGTGTGTGTGTGTATGTGTGTGTGTGTATGTGTGTGTGTGTGTGTGTGTGTGTGTGTGTGTGTGTTGATATGAAAGGAATAATTCCCACCGTTGAATTTGTTTGGCCATTTAGAACGGACAGAGCAATACAGGTTGATTAAGAGGTTATATAAATATTGGGTGGACGGAAAGAGATGTAGGGAACGCCTGAGGAAGAGTTAAAATGAAGGTATGAGATTTTGGTAGTAGGGTCCAGGGCGTCCAGCAGGCACATGCGAGCGCCTTACATCGCATTAAATGGAGACAAGTGTTTTTTGGTAGGAAACAGTCAACATGCAAACAAAATATAATTAATTGTATATCGCTCAGAAAACCCATGTTTGAGCATCATGCATGACATCCTCACACTAGAAGTCCTCACACAATAATGATTAGAAATAAAGTAAATTCATAGGATTAGGTCTTCGTGCTGAAAATATGTCTCTCCGTGCAACAATAACAAACCACGAATCTGAGTTACTTCACCTTGAGAACAAGATCAACAACCTTGAACAACAGCAAACATCAATTGGCATGATTGATTTTGGCAAGCCCTTCCAATCAGTCATAGCCAGTCACACAGATCAAATGACTTCCCTAAACACGAAGATTGATAATGCCGTCAAGGTCTGGAAAACAAACATGGATACCCAATTGAACAATTATTTTGCTAACCAAGATGACAAGGCAGAGCAAGACAAGTTATCTGATGCAGTAGTAATTAACACTCCACTCTTTCCCAGCGAATTAAACCATTCCAACTGCAAACATACAACTCTCCAGATCATACGTGACCACCTACATGTTAATGTACCAGTGTCGGAAATAAAAGAATCACGGTTACTAGGGAACCAAAGTAGAAAAAGTGTTATGCTCAGATTTCACACACAAGACAGGAAAAAAGATCTAATAATTTCATCTATCAAAGCAAAAAAAAGATATATACATAAATGAGTCTCACAAAAAAATGACAGAACTTCCTGTACAGAGTGAGAAAGCTAAAACGAGAGAATAATGATAAAATTCACCAGTGCTTTGTACGTGATGGACAAATTCTAGTAAGAAAAACAAATGTAGGTCGTGTGTACAGAGTCTGACTGATATTAGTGACCAAATCCTTACTACGTTAGTGTATGTTATTATGTCATTATTGAACTAATCCCTGTAATATCACCTCCTAGACAGTATTTACTACCTCATTATCCCAGGTGTCCCACACAGTTCTTCGTGTGACCCAATTTGTGTTATCTTTCCAGATTCCCAATTCACAATTTATTTTTTTTGTTAATAGGATACTTACTCTTTAATAATATCTGTATTACCTTTTTCTTTCCTACTTAAGCACTGTTAAAATTCTCTTATAATCATACCTAATTTTCCCTTTTCTCCCAAACTACAAATAACAAACTAGTGTATGTTCCTATTACACTACTGTGCAATACCTTGAACCTTCCCTCACTAGCTAGTTTCAACTACCTCAAATAATATTCCTATAGTGATATTAATTGCTCAAACTTTATGCTATAAGGCAACTCCTACTCTCAGATTATTTTCATATCTTAGTGACTATATTGTGTGTGCAATTAGTGTATATTTCAATTACATTATTGTTCAAGGCCCAAAACTATCTTTTGCTGCTACTACCAACTACCTCATATTATTTTTTACTTTTTAGAGTACAATAAATTGCTTAACTTATTATATATAACAAATCAGATCTTACTCCCAAATCAATATCATACCTTAGTTACTATCTGCCAATTTAACTTTGTTTACCATTATTTAATTTAGTCCCTATATTTTTTTCTCCTTTATTATAGCTTTATTATAGCTTTACATAACAACCTTAGTTCATATATTCACAATTGTTAAAATAATCAAGGTGCTATTCTCAGGTGCTAAAGTGTAATAAGTTCACTATTTTGCCATTATATTCCCTAGCTCATTTATTTGATTATCACTTTATTTGTTCACCACAAATTTTTTTTAGTCCCTTTTATATTGTCTCCTTTATTTTAGCTTTAAAGAACTACCTTAGCTCAAATTTTTTACATTCGTTAAAATAACTCAGGTGCTATTTTATAGCTTTAGAATATTTACTTTGTCTTATTCTTAATTCTAACTATAGATTCACTATAAATCTTATGATAACAAGGATTGATCCTGCTACCAACCTCTTATTGAATGACTTAAATGAATCAAACAGTAACTGTAATTACTACACAGCAGAACAATCAAAGGCACTTCTCAGAGCCAACAAAAACATGACTGTCTTTAACTACAATATCAGATCTTTAAGTAAACATCACGATGACCTCATAGCATTACTAAATTCCCTGCATTCCAATATATCCATCATTACTCTCACCGAAACCTGGCTAAAGCCTGATACTACAGATGTCTATGCCATTGCTGGTTACACAGCCATACACAACTGTAGGCCAGATCAACAAGGGGGTGGCACAGCTATATACTACTCAGACCAACTAGAATGTATCACTAATACATGCACAAGGGATGAACATGGGGAATATATAATAGCTAAATTCAAATCCAAATACCTACAAAAACCTCTCACATTGATTAACATCTACAGAGTTCCACAGACAAACATTAGCCAATTTAGTCAAAACCTAGGAAGTATGATAACTGATGCACGCATGAACAAAGATCACTTACTACTCTCAGGTGACTTCAATATAAATCTCCTGCAAGACCAGGACCCACACGTTACTGAATTCACAAACACTATGAGTAACTGCATGTTGCTACCAACAGTAACAAAACCTACAAGAGTTACGGAGACTAGTGTTTCCCTACTAGACCACACCTGGACCAACACCATATCCCTTTTAAAATCAGGCATAATCACAGATAATACCACAGATCACTACCCTACCTTCCTCATCACAAATCTTGGCAAATTACCCCAAAACACTACTAAAGTCACTTTCAGACTTCACAATGAGGCAGCCATTAATAACTTCACAGCAGCAGTGACAAACATTGACTGGCGCACTGAGCTAGAAATCTATACAGATATTGACGAATGTATTAACAATTTTCTAAAAAAGACCCAATACCTCTATAACAAGCACTGCCCCAAAAAAACTAAACAGATGATAGCTAAGAGACAGAACACTCCCTGGCTAACGCCCAGCATCCTCAAATCCATAAATACAAAGCACCTATACGAAAAACAGTACAGAATGGGTCACATAACCAGAGACCAAACATAACGTTACTCGTCAATCCTAACCAGCCTGATAAGAAGGGCTGAAAAACTGTATTATGAGAACAGATTATCCAGCTTACGGGGTGATATAAAAAAGACCTGGTAAACCCTATCAGAAATTCTAGGAACAAAAAAGATATCACGAAATAGCGAAATTGAATTAACGAAACCAGATGAACCCCAACTCCCAACTGAAACAGCAAATAGACTCAATAATTTCTTCTCCACTATAGGAAAAAACCTTGCCAAAATAATCCCAAGCTCAGATACCCCACCCAATGATTACCTCACTGGCAACTACCCGAACACACTGTTCCTAGCTCCGACTAACCCTACTGAAGTCTTCCTTATTATCAACACACTAACAAACAAGACAGGAGATTTAAATACCTTACCACCCTTTATATACAAAAAAAGCGTCACAAGTACTATCACCAATTATTGCAACACTCTTTAACAAATCCATAGAATCCTCTACCTTCCCTACAGTTCTCAAAACAGCAAGGGTCACCCCGATCCATAAAGGAGAAGACCAAACAGACTTGAATAACTATAGGCCAATATCCAACTTACACCCTCTCTCTAAAATCTTCGAAAAATTAATTCATAAGCGAATCTATTCCTACCTCATCTCCCACAACATACTAAACCCCTGTCAGTTTGGGTTCAGGCCTAATGAAAATATTATTGATACTATTATACACGTGCTAGAACACATATACACTGCAATAGAGAAAAAAGAAGTCCCACTGGGGATCTTCATTGACTTACGTAAAGCTTTTGATACAGTTGACCATGACTTGCTCCATATAAAATTGTTGCACTATGGTATAAGAGGGCACTCCCTCAACTACCTAAAGTCTTACCTCAGCAACAGAAGCCAATATGTGTACACAAACGGGGCAAACTCTTCAGCACAGCCAATTACAGTTGGTGTCCCACAGGGAAGTGTCCTAGGCCCTCTTCTCTTTCTCATATACATAAATGACCTACCAAATGCATCGCAACTACTCAAACCCACACTATTTGCAGATGACACTTCATACGTCTTCTCTCACCCGAGCCCAGTCATGCTAGCCAGTACTGTAAATACCGAATTACAGAAAATATCTACCTGGATGAGGACTAACAAACTTACTCTAAACATTGACAAAACCTACTTCATTCAGTTTGGTAACAGAGCTACAGTTGTCCCTCTTAACATAATGATAAACGGAACGCCTATCACAAAATCCACAGAGGGAAAATTCTTAGGAATCCACCTTGATAATAGACTCAAATTTCAAACACATATACAACAAATTTCCAAAAAAATATCCAAGACCGTAGGCATACTATCGAAGATACGGTACTATGTTCCACAGTCAGCCCTCCTGGCCCTATATCACTCACTTATTTACCCCTATCTCATCTATGGAATTTGTGCATGGGGCTCAACATAAACCATCTCAGACCATTAATTACCCAACAAAAGGCTGCAGTCAGAATGATAACAAATTCCCACTACAGGCAGCACACTCCACCAATATTCAAAACTCTAAACCTACTCACCATACAAAACATCCATACTTATTACTGCACCTACTACATTCATAGAACTCATTGTTCGCATCGCTATCGGGCCGTGCGGACAGGCTGCGCAGTAGCTCCTGAATCAACTGGTTGTCTTCGCAGTTTTTGTCAGTCCTTTCACAATGGCGGAAGGTGGACGCAGGCGTGTCAACACTGTCTGTCTTGACCTTGTGAATGGCTTGTTCAATAGTCAGAATACCCATCTTTTGCTGACGGCGATATTAAGAGATACGTATGGCATCGCAAATGAGGAGCTCTATGGAGTGTCGTTGAATGGTAATTCAAGGCTATTCGTCAAATTCCGGCAGAGCAGCACTTATGAAAATATGGTGGCCAGGTACCAGGATGTGGTTAAGCCGGTTAACCCTGGTGTTAATGTTCGCCTTCATGATGTATCACGGTTTTACACCTGGATTAAGGTGCGTAATGTTCCTTTTGAAGCTGACGAGAGTGATTTAAGGAACGTTTTTGGACGTTATGGTACGGTACATCTGGCGACATTGGGACGTTGGCGTGATGGACCACTTGTTGATATGCCGGAGGGGTCGTTTTCCCTTAAAATGTCCCTTAAGCACCCTATACCATCGTACGTGGTGATGGAGGACTTCCGCACTCAAGTCTTCGTTACGTACACGGGTCAGAGGCGTACGTGTCGACTTTGTGGGACATATGACCACATCGCGGCGCAATGTCCTACGCGACGAGGAAGATCAACGGCTGATACAAGGACTGATGATGCACCGAAGCAGCAAACATATGCTAAGGCAACGCAGCGTGAGTCTCAGGCAAGGGAGACGTGGAGTGAGGAGGTAGAGAGGGAGACAGAGTTGTCTTCTGCATGTGTGACCCTACCTGGCGTTGGAGAGGACGTAGGCTTGGTGTCGGCGACGCCCGAGGATGATTCTGAAATTGCTCAGGATGTAATGGAGGCATCAGTTCAGGAGGCTCTGAATGAATTGTTGGACGTTTCGGCGTCTGCGAGGATCCATGATGGGCTGGAAAATGAGAGTGTAGAGGCAAGGGCAGGAGGCCCCAACGTGCAGGTCGCGTGTGGTGTGGAAGCACAACAGGTTGTAGTAGTGGATGTCCACAGGGATAATAGTCTAGAGGAGGATATGGTAGCGGATCGTAGCTCTCGCAAGAGAGCTGCTGTGATAATCGATAGTGATGACGTTTTGACTCCTGGGCAAAGGTCTGGGAAAAAAGTATGGCAAGATGTGACCCATAGAGATACGGGTGGCACAAAGTGTGTTCACCGTGTAAAAGGGGAAGGCACAGGGGGGTGTGGGTGGAGGGGTGGGGGTGCTCATTAAGGATTTAAGAGTGTTAAGGTCTCTAAAGGCAAGCCTCCATTGCATCCTTCAGGTGTATTACTTTAAATATTAACGGGTTGAAGTCAGTAGACAAATGTAAGAGTCTGGAGGTGTTTTTAAAGAGATATGTACCTGACGTTGTGTTCCTGCAAGAACACAATTACAAATCCTTGGGAGAGTTGACTTTTTTGGGTTATCCTAGCTTCTCTACACATATGCTGCTATGTATGATAATTCTATGTAACTGTATTTGTGTATACCTGAATAAACTTACTTACTTACTTACTTACTTGCTCTGCACGACTGAAAGGTGGTGTGGCATTGTAGAAGCTAGCCCGTTTTCTTTGCAAAGATGTGAGGTGGGGGAGGAGGGGCGGGTGGCTCGGGTGGATGGCGCATGGGGTGGGGTACAAGTGAGTTTCATAGGAGTGTATGGGCCTGCGGAAGGAGACATGGGCGTCAAAAATAAGTTCTTTAGGGACGTCCTTGTTTACCATTTAAGATCGCTGCCAGTCGTAACGATTCTAGGAGGTGATTGGAACTGTATTGTTCGACGTAAGGACGTAGAACCTAGAGGAAGGGTTTTTTTTCAGGGTATTTAGGGGATTTGTTGCGAGGTGTGCATGTAGTGGATGTGGGAGGGGAGGAAGTGGGCGGGGTCATGCATACGTTCATTAGGCAAGATTATGCGGCGAGGCTGGATCGAATCTATGTTTCTCGGGGTGTGAGGGTAAGCAGTGTTAGTGCATTGAATGTGAGCTTCTCTGATCATAGAGGGGTTCTGGTGGACTTGGATTGGGAGGGATTGCCGAAGCGTTTCAGGGGTTATTGGAAGTTGAATGTTGGGTTATTGCGCAAAGGGGGGGGGAGGGAATCTTTTGAGAGTGCTTGGAGGAGATGGTGGATAGACTGTAGGGTGGGGGTAGACGTCCTTGAGTGGTGGGACATGGTCGGTAAAGGGAAGGTGAGGGATTTTTATCAGAAGCGGGGAAAGGAAGAGTGGAGATTTCAATATGGTGTTTTACATTACCTGGAAGGTCAACTGCAGGAATGCTATATGGGAGGGGGGGGGATCTGGTGGCTGAGATTGAGGGTTCAAAACAATTGATTAGGGACATTCAAAATCATGAATTTGATGCGGCACGAATCGCGGGAGGAATAGATGAGGTTTTATGGGGTGACTGTCCTTCGGCATATGTATTGAGAGAGCAGGGAAAACGTCGCAGGGCGACGGAATTAATGAGCTTAAGTGTCCAGGAGCAATTGGAGGGGTATCGTCAGGGGCAGGTACTCATGTCAACAGAGGGTATGGGTTGCTACGTGGATGCATGGTACGAGATGCATGGCAAACGAGTGGGGGTTAATAATGAGGTGCTAGGGGAAATGGGTGCATGGGTATGTTGTAATCTCGAGCATAAGGATCGGTTGAATCTGAGTGGACCTATAAGCGAGGAGGAGATTAGATTGGCAGTGGAGAGTATGGGTGTGGGAAAATCGCCGGGGATTGATGGTATCCCTTGTGATTTTTATAAGGAAAACTGGGAATGTTTGCGTGAATTTTTAGTGGTTTTATTTAATGCTATGAAAACCAAAGGTAGATTGGGGGAACAGCAACGTACGGGTGTGGTGGTCATGGTTCCGAAAAAGAAGTCTTGTGATCACGTACATGATTATCGATCGATATCTTTAATGTGTGGTGATTACAAGATCTTTGCTAAAATGTTAGGGAATAGGATGAAAAGGGTTCTTGACAAAGTTTTGGATGAGGGTCAATATGGTGTGCCTGGGCGATCAATGTGTGTGGGGCAAGGGATCATACGTAGGTTTATAGACGAAAGTGGGGAGGAAAATAAAGGTGGGGTTTTAGCATTGGATTGGCATGCAGCATATGATTGTGTGGAGCGTGAGGCACTGTGGAAGTTGATGCAGTGGCAAGGGTTTGGGAGTGAAATCGTCAGTTGGGCAAAGGTGTTGTATGACCAGGCTATGGTACTGGTGCAGGTAAATGGTAGGCTAGGAAAACTAGTTAGGGTGGAAAGGGGCTTGAGGCAAGGGTGCCCTGTGTCGCAGCTTCTCTTCGCGTTGATTCAGGATCCGTTCTATAGGGCTGTGCGAGGGAGTGTGATGGAGGGAGTGAAGAGAGATGAAGTGGCGGTGGAACCAGGGATCGTGGGTTATGTGGATGATACCACGGTTCTATTTAGGAGGTCACAAGACTTGCGAAAGGTGGGTGAATTAGTGGAACTTTCCGGAAGGGCAACAGGGATGACGGTTAATAGGGAAAAGTCTATGCTTATGAGGGTGGGGTGGGGCTCTAGGACAGGAAGAAGGCTGGCCCCTGGTGTGTCAAATTAAGGTGTGTGGGGTTGTTCATATGGGAAACCTTCAGGAGGCGAGGGAGGTGAATTCGAGAGCTGTGGATAGGGTTCTGGGTAGATTGGCGGGATTGCGTACAGGAGGACTGACGTTACATCAGCGTGCTATTGTGGTGAATGTGCTTTTGTATGGTAAGCTGTGGCATGTGGTAGGTATATATCCATTAAATCCGTGCGATGAGAAGCGTCTGTTGAAGCGTGTATATCGATATATTTGGGGTTCGGGATGTGACTGCTTATCGAGAGATGTTGTGTGTCTTCCGGCATGCCGGGGAGGGCTGGGGTTAATGGCGTTGCATCAAAGGATGTTGGGCATGTATGTCAAACACAGTTATTTGAGGGAGGGTAGGGTTGCAAGCACAGGTTTAGCATGGGTTCGAAGGGATTTGGAGCGTTGGATGAGGGGTAGAGATGTCCAGATGTGTGAGGGAATGTTGAGGTTATTAATTTATGCACGGGACCCACGCAGGGTCAAGATAGGAAGACTGGCTCAGGTGGGTGGTAGGGAGGTGGTTGTTAAGGTGGAAGGTATATATCCGATGTATGCGTGGAATGATATATGGGGCCGTTTAAAAGGGTTACGATTGAAGGCAATGGTAAGGGAGATAATGCTTAAATTTCTCCACAATATATTGCCGTCTGGAGAAGTGTTGGCAAATAGGCGTGTGCAGGAGGGTGGGGAGTGTTGTGTGTGTGGGGACATTGACACTGTCTCTCATGCGGTATTTTTTTGTGCAAGGTTGGAACCAGTGAGGGAGTGGTTTAGTAGGGTTTTACGTATGGTGGGTGGAGGTGGGATTAGCGTTTTAAGAGCGTTAAGTTTAGATGTGGTGGGGTGGGGTTGCCGGTACAGAACGCAATAGACTATCTAGTCACGGACTTTGTGTATACGTCATGGGTATACAGACATGTGTCAGTAAGGGAGAGAATCAGGGCACTGGCAGCGATATTTTATGGGACGCAACGGAGGAATAAGGACATCACTGGGAGCAGGTGGCATTTAACCTTTTCGGAAGAATATCGTAGTTTCCGCATCAGGGACTTATGGGCGTTGCAATCTTAAGGGGTGAAATGAGGCTGGCTTCTTGAGGTATGCGTGGGCGTGAGTGATGCTTTTGATAAGTAAAGGTGTGGTGTATGGTGTAATAGTTGTTCGGTAAGCTTGGTTAGATGTAATGATATAATAATTAGTTATGTCCAGTTATTTTGTAGTAATGAATATTTCAATGTGAGTATGTTGTGACTTTTCCCCTTAACTGCATAAAGCTTTTAAGGAGACACATTACAAATTCATTATTTGGAAAATGTCTGGATTTCTTCTATTATAAATACTTAACCATTCTGTAAAATCTGCTGTGAGTAATTTGTCAGCGATCAAAAGGTTCCAAGATTATACATATGCTGTATAAATTTTGTAGTTGTTGATGATTTATGTGATCGTGTACTTTGTAATGTTTATTTTTGTTATGGAGTCATGTTAGAATAAATGCTAGTTTGTTTTTAAGTAAAATCTCATATACAGTTGCATATCTATATAAAAGTTACATAAACTAATGTTTGATCACTGCTGTGATCATTAAGTGTGCGAATGATGTGGATGTATTTATAGATGTGTTTTAATGGGGGGGCCGCCCCCCCAACAGTTTTGTGTGTATGTGTCAGATATTTTATCATTTGATATAATGTGTGTCAGTGTATGGTGTGTATGTCTTTTGAGTGTTTGTTACACATTTCTATTTCAAATTTTTCTTCTGCACTTGTGGTATGATTCTAAGTGATCTTGTACAGATCTTGTATTGTGGTGTTATTTAATATTTTATACAACCTTGTAATTTATACTGTTTTAAATAAAATATAAAAAAAAAACATTCATAGAACACTTAACTCTGATATAAACCCTCCCCTCAAACGTCTCCTTACCAACCTCAACAGAACACATGACCATAACACAAGGCACAGATCACTCTTTGATGTTCCTCGAGTCCATCTCACGCTATGCAAAAACTCAATGCATATAAAAGGCCCAAAAATCTGGAATTCATTACCTGTGAATATAAAAGAAACACTGTCTATTTATAAATTCAAGTCTCTTCTCAAAAATCACTTACTCACCCACAACTAAATAAATACTGAATAATCGCATCTCATAAATTGTATCTCGTAAATGTTTCTCATTATTGTATCTCATAAATGTCTAACCTGTGACCCAATCAAACTTTATTTTTTAATTACATTACCTAACAGAATACTCCATTCTACTGAATGCTCAGCAACACAGTAAATGACCATATGACCTGTCTTTGTAATACTCATTTGTGCTAAATTGTTATCTGTTTACAATAATGTTTTTACCACTGAATATGTCATTGCTTAGTTAATCTTAAGTTAATTTTAAGCCTGCTCATAATGCTCTGCATACAAGGGGCTTTGGCATGTTGCACTGTAATAACTGTATTCCTTTGTACTTCACTGTATCATGTTCAAATTAATAAATAAATAAATAAATAAATAAATAAACAAGGGTGATATGTTATAATTCGGGATGTGAGTCTACAACACATTACTGTTTTTCTTTTGTAGATGCAATTTGTGAAACTAAATATTTTAGTTCTGCCCCAGTTGGTAATATTATTTATGTTTAAAAACAAAAAAAAATGCATAATATGCTTAACTATCTGTTAAAATAATAAAAGCCGTTTGCATATCAAAGAGAAGGCAGGTGAGTTGTTGCAAGTCAAACTTGTCTTTAACACCAGCATCACCCCTGCTATGCCCTCTCCAATTTCTTCAACTTTCACGTTCTCCATATACCCCCTCTCTCTTTTTCTTTTAACCAGCTCTTCATAATCTTCTTTGATGATTTCCCTCGTCCAATGTTCTCCCATCTTTCTCCCTCTTCAGGCCAATCAGATATACCCAGATTTCCTCTCGCTTCCCACATAATCTACATTATCGCAGCACAGTCTTTCTCACCACTTTTTCAACGTTTATTGTGTCCCAGCGAATTCTCCTTCACAGTTGTCTTTCTCTATTCGGTCTTGTTCGTCTTCCCTTTCTAATTAATAATAATCTGATTCTCATCTCTCCAGGTTCCTTGATCAGCCTCATTTACCCTATCTTTCTCTCGCTTTATCTTCGTCTTTCCATCTGTTAACCCCCCCCCCCCACACACACACACTCTCACACGCAGGACATAATATTCAAAAAAGATTATTCAGGCGAGATATTGATTTTCACGCTCGTGGTTATGGCAAAGAAACTGGTCATGGATTTCCATTACAGAGTCTGCAGGTAGTAGTCTTGAAAGAGCAAGTGTAACCGCGCAAAGAGAGGAGTATAAATGACACTGTTCAGTCAAGGAGAAAAAGTATCAAAATTCTAGTTTGGCTGAAACGAGGCTTATGAAGCATTCAGTGTGGCTCGTACGACCACCATTCAAGTTTTATATTACCAGAGTATAATATAATACAGGAAAACTAAAATACAGCTGTGATGAAAATGATAAAACTTTAATATAGCTGGAGTGAAACACAGCAAAGCTTCAGTGGCTAGTAAGAAAACGCAAAAGAAACTTCAAATTTTGTGGAATGAAGAGAAATGTGAACTTTTAGTAATAGGCTGATAGTTGACCGTCGTGGGTAGCATCCTGGGGAAAAGTTTACAATATTTAGCTAATGTGAGGCTTTGAATTACAATACTAGAACTTATCCAGTGATCGTTAATGAACACAAACACTTTCCAACGAGTAGCAGTGTACAAAATCACGAGCAACCATCACAATATCAACATGGTGTAAAGTTCACGAACGCTGTTCAATTATCATCAGCAAACAGTAGCGACCGTACTACCAGGAAGAGCAGTAGTGATCACGACAGCCACCACACTACCTGCGTTACAGTTATAATCATAAGACATCCAACAAGATATCGATAATTTGTATTATCTCTTCAGGAAATATTTTCGTTTTTCACTTAAAGAATTGTTTTGTTTATATTGAATTTGTTTCGATTAAACAGAAGCTGCCACTGTGTGAGATTACTCGGAACTTACGGGACGTAAACCCGTAAGGATCATACAGCAACTGGGGAATGAGAGACAATCAAGTTTGAACCAAGGAATGGGATGAGAGGTCTCTTTCCTTGGATCAGGAATCCCTTACATGTATCAAGGAATCCTCCTTGAGGGGCTACACTGAGCTTAACGTCATCTCAGTGGACATGTCTTCCCCTGACAGTATTATAAATAAGAGTATTTTAGTAACTCTCATCTCGATAACTCCATTGATAAAATGACTTCCCTAAATTAACATTTTCCTTAAAGAATAGTATCGTCAGATAAATAAATTTATTACGCGATAAAAAATATTCACTGTGATATTTGCCGACTACCGGGACAGGAAAATCCCGGCTCACTGGAATATGAAGTCTAGTCACTCACTGATGATCCAGCTTGAATCCCTTGATACCGTACACTTATTACGGTAGAAAATATAATGGCCCTGAATCCCTTATAAGCTCTTAATTCTCGACACAACACATATAATAACCAAGGTGTGTCGATCTGACACGATGATCAGGGTATATATTATGCAATAAATCCTGTGTCCTTTGGTGTTACACGTTGAAATTATATCGTGTTGTTGTTATGCTTTATTTGTGATGGCGGTGATGGTGGTGGTGTTGGTATTACTGGAGTTTTGATGCTTTCAAACGGGTGCTTTGATTGGTGAAGGGCTCTTGATCTAAGTAATTCAAGCTATTCTCCCTATCTTTTGATCAGACCCTTGCGCTGCGACCCTTACAGTGTTTATAATAATAATAATAATAATAATAATAATAATAATAATAATAATAATAATAACGTTTCCAGCATGGCGGTGGTGTTTTTGAAGTGATTATTCTTGTTTGTCGATATTGGTATTGTTATAGACTCTTGCTACCGCGACTTCTGCTGTTGTTTTCGTCCTTCCTGCTGTTATTGGTGTTACTAATACTTTCTGTTTTCGTCGTTGTCGTTATTGCTGTTGATTATTGTTGCTGCAACTTCTAGTGTTATAGTCAGTGTTTTACTGTTATTCCTTCTGTTGTTATTGTTGTGTTTCCTGCTGCTGTTACTGCTGTTGCTGTCATTGTTATATCTGCCTCTGCACTTCTAGGGTCAGTTATTATTGCTGTGGTTTCTGTTGTTATCGTCGTGGCTCCAGCTGCTGTTACTGTTTCTGTTCATGCCATCGTCATAGTTTCTGCTATAGTCTTTGTCGTCTTTGCTGCTGTTGTTGCTGCTGTTAATGCTGCTCTCCACTATTAAGTGAGATATAAACCACAAAGTGCTCAGCTTACTCAGTCATTATACTTTTAAAGTAAATGCCCTGGTCTCGGTGGGGGGGGGGAAGTTCTTGAATCAAGGAATCTGAGCTTCCTTCCACTTTTTGGATCAAACCTGATTGCAGCAAGTTTTCTAGAAGTTGTATGATTCCTGCGAGTTTAGCGCCTCATCATGAAAATTATATTACTCTCTCGTTATTTTTATTGATAAAGTGACAGGAAGGTCACGGGGTATATTGTTTATATTGTGATATAAAATTAAAATAATTCAAACGTTATTTTATTTTATTAACTCATCGGCTGATTCCCACCAAGGCAGGGTGGCCCGAAAAAGAAAAACTTTCACCATCATTCACTCCATCACTGTCTTGCCAGAAGGGATGCTTTACAGTTATAAACCTGCAACATTAACACCCCTCCTTCAGAGTGCAGGCACTGTACTTCCCATCTCCAGGACTCAAGTCCGGCCTGCCAGTTTCCCTGAATCCCTTCATAAATGTTACTTTGCTCACACTCCAACAGCACGTCAAGTATTAAAAACCATTTGTCTCCATTCCCTTCTATCAATACGCTCATGCATGCTTGCTGGAAGTCCAAGCCCCTCGTACACAAAACCTCCTTTACCCCCTCCCTCCAACCCTTCCTAGGCCGACCCCTAACCCGTCTTCCCTCCATTACAGATTTATACACTCTCGAAGTCATTCTGTTTTGTTCCATTCTCTCTACATGTCCGAACCACCTCAACAACCCCTCCTCAGCCCTCTGGATAATAGTTTTGGTAATCCCACACCTTCTGATTTCCGAACTACGAATTCTCTGCATTATATTCACACCACACATTGCCCTCAGACATGACATCTCCACTGCCTCCAGCCTTCTCCTCGTTGCAACATTCATCACCCATGCTTCACACCCATATAAGAGTGTTTTTATAACTACACTCTCATTCATTCCCCTCTTTTCTTCCATGGATAAAGTTCCTTGTCTCCACAGACTCCTAAGTGCACCACTCTCACTTTTCCCCTCATCAATTCTATGATTCACCTCATCCTTCAAAGACCCATCTGCTGACACGTCCACTCCTAAATATCTGAATACATTGACCTCCTCCATACCCTTTCCCTCCAATCTCATATCCAATCTTTCGCCACCTAATCTTTTTGTTATCCTCATCACCTTACTCTTTCCTATATTCACTTTTAATTTTCTTCTTTTACATACCCTATCAAATTCATCTACCAACCTCTGCAATTTCTCTTCAGAATCTCCCAAAAGCACAGTGTCATCAGCAAAGAGCAACATTGACAACTCCCACTTCGTGTTTGATTCTTTATCTTCTAACTCTACACCTCTTGCCAAGACCCTCGCATTCACTTCTCTTACAACCCCATCTATAAATATATTGAACAGCCACGGTGACATCACACATCCTTCTCTAAGGCCTACTTTAGCCGGGAAATAATCTCCCTTTCTCCTAACATACTCTAACCTGAACCTCACTATCCTCGTAAAAACTCTTCACTGCTTCCAGGAGCCTACCTCCTCTACCATACACCTGCAGCATCTGCCACATTAGGCCCTTATCCACTCTGTCATATGCCTTTTCCAAATCCATAAATGCCACAAAAACCTCTTTAGCCTTATCTAAATACTGTTCGCCTATATGTTTCACTGTAAACACTTGGTCTACACACCCCCTACCTTTCCTAAAGCCTCCTTGTTCATCTGTTATCCTACTCTCTTTCTTACTCTTAATTCTTTCAATAACAACTCTACCATACACTTTACCAGGTATACTCAACAGACTTATTCCCCTATAATTTTTGCACTCTCTTTTATCCCCTTTGCCTTTATACAAAGGAACTATGCATGCTCTCTGCCAGTCCCTAGGTACTTTACTTTCTTCCATACATTTATTAAATAATAGCACCTACCACTCCAAAACCATATCCCCACTTGCTTTCAACATTTCTATCTTTATCCCATCAATCCCAGCTGCCTTACCCCCTTTCATTCTTCCCACTGCCTCAGGAACTTCCCCCACACTCACAACTGGCTCTTCCTCACTCCTACAAGATGTTCTTCCTCCTTGCCCTATACACGAAATCACAGCTTCCCTATCTTCATCAACATTTAACAATTCCTCAAAATATTCCCTCAATCTTCCTGATACCTCTAACTCTCCATTTAATAACTCTCCTCTCCTATTTTTAACTGTCAAATCCTTTTGTTCCCTAGGTTTCCTTAACTTATTAATTTCACTCCAAAACTTTTTCTTATTTTCAACAAAATTTGTTGATAACATCTCACCCACTCTCTCATTTGCTCTCTTTTTACATTGCTTCACCACTCTCTTAATCTCTCTTTTTCTCTCCATATACTCTTCCCTTCTTGCATCACTTCTACTTTGGAAAAATCTCTCATATGCTAACTTTTTCTCCCTTACTACTCTCTTTACATCATCATTCCACCAATCGCTCTTCTTCCCTCCCGCACCCACTTTCCTGTAACCACAAACTTCTGCTGAACACTCTAACACTACATTCTTAAACCTACCCCATACATCTTAAACCCCATTGCCTATACTCTCACTAGCCCATCTATCCTCCACTATCTTACCCTAACTGCCTCCTCTTTTAGTTTATACACCTTCACCTCTTACTTGCTGCTTCTATTTTCCTTGTATCCCATCTACCTTTTACTCTCAATGTAGCTATGATCTGATATATCTGTGGCCCCTCTATAAACATGTACATCTTGAAGTCTACTCAACAGTCTTTTATCTACCAATACATAGTCCAACAAACTACTGTCATTTCGCCCTACATCATATCTTGTATACTTATTTATCCTCTTTTTCTTTAAATGCGTATTACCTCTAACTAAACCCCTTCCTATACAAAGTTCAATCAAAGGCCCCCCCCCATTTTCATTTACACCTGGCACCCCAAACTTACCTACCACACCCTCTTAAAATGTTTTTCCTACTTTAGCATTTAGGTCCCCTACCACAATTACTCACTCGGTTCGAAGGTTCCTATGCATTTGCTTAACATCTCCCAAAATCTCTCTCTCTCCTCTACACTCCTCTCTTCTCCAGGTGCATACACACTTATTATGACCCACTTTTCACATCCGACCCTTGTTTTAATCCACATAATCCTTGAATTTTCAAATTTATATTCCCCTTCTCCTTCCATAACTGGTCCTTCAACATTATCGCTACCCCTTCCTTAGCTCTAACTCTCTCAGATGCTCCTGACTTAATCTCATTAATTTCTCCCCACTGAAACTCGCCTACCCTTTTCAGTTTCGTTTCACTTAGGGCCAGGACATCCAACTTCTTTTCATTCATATCAACAACAATCATCTGTTTCTTATCATCCGCACTACATCCACGCACATTCAAGCATCCCAGTTTTATAAAAAAATATTCTTCTAATTTTTAGTGTGTACAGGAGAAGGGGTTACTAGCCCATTGCTTCCAGCATTTCAGTAGCCTCATACGACACGTATGGCTTACGGAGGAAAGATTCTTTTCCACTTCCCCATGGACAAAAGAGGAGAAAAAAACAAGAACAAGAACTATTAAGAAAAAGAAGGAAGAACCTAGATGTGTGTATGTATATATATATATATATGATGTGCGTGCTTGCATAGTGTAACGAAAGTGTAAGCAGAAGTAGCAAGATATACCTGTTATCCAGCATGTTTATGAGACAGAAAAAAGACACCAGCAATCCTACCATCATGTCAAATAGTTACAGGTTTCTGTTTCACAGTCACCTGGCAGGACGGTAGTACCTCCCTGGGTGGTTGCTGTCTACCAACCTACTACCACAGGACGGTAGTACCTCCCTGGGTGGTTGCTGTCTACCAACCTACTACCACAGGACGGTAGTACCTCCCTGGGTGGTTGCTGTCTACCAACCTACTACCACAGGACGGTAGTACCTCCCTGGGTGGTTGCTGTCTACCAACCTACTACCACAGGACGGTAGTACCTCCCTGGGTGGTTGCTGTCTACCAACCTACTACCACAGGACGGTAGTACCTCCCTGGGTGGTTGCTGTCTACCAACCTACTACCACAGGACGGTAGTACCTCCCTGGGTGGTTGCTGTCTACCAACCTACTACCACAGGACGGTAGTACCTCCCTGGGTGGTTGCTGTCTACCAACCTACTACCACAGGACGGTAGTACCTCCCTGGGTGGTTGCTGTCTACCAACCTACTACCACAGGACGGTAGTACCTCCCTGGGTGGTTGCTGTCTACCAACCTACTACCACAGGACGGTAGTACCTCCCTGGGTGGTTGCTGTCTACCAACCTACTACCACAGGACAGTAGTACCTCCCTGGGTGGTTGCTGTCTACCAGCCTACTACCACAGGACGGTAGTACCTCCCTGGGTGGTTGGTGTCTACCAACCTACTACCACAGGACGGTAGTACCTCCCTGGGTGGTTGCTGTCTACCAACCTACTACCACAGGACGGTAGTACCTCCCTGGGTGGTTGCTGTCTACCAACCTACTACCACAGGACGGTAGTACCTCCCTGGGTGGTTGCTGTCTACCAACCTACTACCACAGGACGGTAGTACCTCCCTGGGTGGTTGATGTCTACCAACCTACTACCTACTAATTCACACGTAGCTCCTTTTATTATTTCTTCTCTATTTGACCTTTTTGGGAATTTATTTAACATTTCTTGGCGTGAGAGCAGTCTTGTTCACGTCGTTGTCGTGCCTTCACCTACACACTAAACTCTGTTCTTGAAAGAAATAAGTGCAAACGAAAACGGGAATTAAAAATTACTAGCGAGTATTACTTCAAGATGGAATACGAGAAACATTTTGATTTACCAGTGTTTAATTTTGTTGGGTTGTAGATGAGAAATACAGTTGCAAGATGATAACATTTTGGGTCCTCGCGGTCGGCGTTTGTATTAGTTTCATTTGGAAAATATTTTGTTAATTTACAGATTTTAAATTTTTCACTTATCGGTGCCTCGCTGAAGATCTTACCGATAAGTGTTTTGAAATGGGTTATATCAATAGATAATATTTATATGTTATAATCATTTGAGAGCTTCAGCTTTGTCATAGTTATGAGCTACTGACTGCTTCAACACTGTACAACGAAGATGAATATTTTCAAATATATTTAACTTAATAACATGATAACATTTGTTTTAGACGTCCATACAGAGTGACTTGTGGGTACCGTGAGTCTCCTTATTACTGCAAAAATTTTAATTTGGGAGATGTGGTATTTAAGTGCTTTAGCGACCTTTTAACTGGATTAATTTTTACAATCAAAATTTTAGTTTAACATTGTCAGTTTAACCAACATTATTTCATTAAACAATTATCTTTTATAATTCCAAAAAAGGTTTCCTATAACGGTATGATATTATATCCTTACACTCTTGCCATTGTTAAAATTGGATATTTTGCCCTGTATATTTGCAATATGAGAAACCCTTAATATAAAGGATTATGGTAATACATATATTCCAACATGATGAACACATGAAATACAACATGTGTAACATGTCTTTAGTTATCCCCAAATGGAGACCTTATAGATGTTATCTAAACTATTATTTTTCTTTTTTCTTCCTCAAAACTTCAACACACACGCACTGTCATTAGGGCGAGATTGTTGGAACAACTGACATGTGTAGATGCCCTATGACCAAGCTTCCTGAACTCATTCCAGGCACCTTGCAATGGCTGGAATAACTTCCATACCCGTCAGCTGCATAGCTTCATACGCTGCGGAGAGTGAAATCCAAGTATGTAGGTGCAGATCTGGACATTATTCATGTATGTGCAAAATAGTGTGTGCAGGTTTTATTCCAGTCAAATCACGTTAAATAAATCTCAGTTTGCTTCTTCTGAACGGCTTCAATATTTAATGGCTGATGCATTTTACAACTAGGATAGTATCCGTTGAGTTTTGTTTGCGTGCCGACGTATTTGTTTGTGTAGTAAAATATTTTAAAAATACTTCGGATCGTTGGAATCTGTGTTCTGAGAAATGACTCATCTGATCAGCTTTAAATTTCCATCGCTGCCGCTAAGGCTTCCTGAACGCGAGGTTCTTGCTGTTATTGGATGCTTCAAGTCACAATTTACCAATTTTATTGAATAAATAGTGATATTCATTTATATTCAACAACTAAAGAATAATAATTCTGATCGTCTAGAAAATATTGATAGGAAGGATGATACCCGGTAAGTAAATTCTAGGTAGCTGGAATTTAAAAATTTACTGAAATTGATAAAAAATAAAAATTTTGGAATTAGATGAATCCCGGGAGAATGCCTTTTTTTCTAATAAGATTGTGAAAATTTTAAAAGAAAGCGTAGATAGACTTCCCTGTTTTCAGGACATGGGGTTTCTCTGAGATAAACAGAGAATTCCTCTTCAATCAGAACTGGCTTGTGTATATCCTAATTTGCTACTTTTATTGAAAGAATTGTCTGCCTATAGAATTTCTTGCTTTTCTTACTCTTTGTCCTTTGATGTGGGAGAATACTTTTAATTTCTTTCTCTGAACATTTTCATGGATTTTTGTTGTAGGTGGCTCTTTCTCCAAACATACTTCCTTAAAGTTCTGGTATACTTCACCTTCCTTGTCTTAAGCCTCAAGGTTAGATCATTATCCTAGCAGACAAACTGACCAACTCTGTCGTTGTTGATCCTCATCAGTGGCAGATCTGAATGACTGAGCTGCTTTGAAACAGTCTTGGATAATCATTTGTCTCGGATGTCTGAGGGCTGAGTTCATATACTTAGCTGTCATGTAGTACCTCCTGGTAGTTCCTGGATTTAGGCATAATCCTTTGGTTCCAAGAGGAGTCAGTGTTGTTCTCTTTTTTTTTCAGGTTAACTGGAGTTCTGCCAAAAGGGAGAACCGAAATTCTACCCTGCAAGAGAAACACTTCCTTTGACGAAAACATGTCAGCACTAAAGGTTTCAAGCTGGTCAGAAGTTGCATTCTGCACTTATTGCGCAAACTCCAACACAATTTATGCATACACATGTGCATGTGCATCTGGACGATAGGTGACAAGCCAGAACATTTATGCAGAGTGATATGGCAGATAACGTCCACAGTTTACCTTGTCATAATCAAAGCACCAAGAGATCATGGCATGAGAGGATACAAGGCACAGCATCCATTGAGGGATCTAAAATCAACATATTCATGCTTCATTAGAAAGTAAAATGTGAATAATTTTACTGAAAATCATCAATACAATCTTTCACAAAAATATGAAAGTAAAAGCCCAGTGAAATGAAATATCGTTGTCTATATAACCATTTATATATTCTTCATGACCAATGTTCAACTGAGGCAAGAGAAAATACAGATTTTGCCATTAGATCTAAACAGCAACATAGCACTTAGGTTTAAAAAAGAAATATGTAACGAGGCTTAGCTACCAGTTTGGAAAGGTTCTCATACTTGAACACTAATAATGACTACATACAAGTTGGTACTTGGTGGAGACAAGTAATGCTTAGCTAACAAATGATGAAAAAGGCACACTTGAAACTTTTTCCACTTCAGGTGGTGTCATCATCTTCTCTGGAACATTTTTTTATGGATAAAATAAAGGGTCCATTAATGATAAAAAATGGATCATAAATGAAAAAATGAAAAGGAACATAAGTAAATAAATATTCTCCACCGGGAACTTTATCAAGTACATACACGCACAGAATCAACGGTATATAAGGCACAAGGTCAAGTAAAGCCAAACAAATGAAATGCGAGGCGGATCTTTGTAGGTCAGTTAACGCCAGGCAAACTCAGGCTCCGGGAATCAGGTTGCAATAATCTGTTTACCATATTAATCTAAGATTATGTGTGTAATTGGTTTTGATAAAACGAACATCCCAATATTTTGCTCTATGGTGTCGGTTAGAAATAGGGGCAGCCTCGAGACATCTGTGATGGGACGTGTTATTTTCTTGATAAATAAGGTGTACCTGATTGTTCGTGATGTGGGAATGTGTATTGCTGTGCATAACTCATGTGTTGCGTGTCATCAGCTCTCTTGTCTATTTGTATTTCTGTAGTCTAGTGTTCAAATTCCTAGCTCTCTCACTGGACTTCAGCTGTGTCTGTGTTATTGTTAGTGTTAGGCGTTTTGGTGAATTATTTAAAGATTTTGCAAGAGAGTACTGTGATACTTATGTTCGCTTTCTGGAGATGAGTGGTAGCTGGTGAGTCCTGGAGGAAGAATCGACAAGTGATCGATTGTAGTTGTCTCTTTGGGGATGGAGATACTTAAAGTTTTGTTCTTGTACGAATGACCGATACGATGAGGAAATTTCAAGGCAGATAAAGGCATTTTATATATGTTTGTTCGTTCCTAAAGGCACGTTGGAAAAAAGCCTATAATTACACGTCTTTTTTTTCTAAACATATTTTCCAAGAAGGTACATATGCTTATTCCTTACAGGGTAAAAACCCAGAATTATACGCAGCATTCCCCTCAAGGAAGGTTCCTTGATGTTGGTGAGGGGCTCTTGATTTAGGGAATTGGATCTGTGCTCCAGTTCCCCGAATTAAGCCTGAATGCCTTCCACATCTTCCCCTAGGCTCTGTATAATCCTCCGGGTTTAGCGCTTCCCCCTTGATTATAATAATAATAATACGCAGCATTTCAAACTTGAGACCCTTAAAACCCACCTAAGTGGTCAGGCCACCTATCCTTTCTTAACTCTTTCCTTCTACAGCCAAAATTTCTTTTACTGCTTCATCCATACTCAGTCCTTCCCGTCTCATTTTTTACCATCCTTCTTATAGCCTAATAAACACTTGACAAACTAAATGACAGTGTTTCTAGTTAAATGTATCCATTTGTTTAGTAAATATTTAGTTTAGGGACTCTAGTGAGTTTCGTGGAAATTCACAATGAAACGTTTGCAATACTGACAGATTTGTTCCATGGGGATATTTGTATTTTGTTCAAACTGAAAAAAAAATTATGGTTAATTTCATTTGCAGGAAATTATTGAAGTCAACCTGACCTAATCTAATATAACACAGTCCAATCCAACCCAACACAACCTAAACCAACCTAACCCAGTGTACACCAATGAGACATTATTCTGGTCTTGGTATTATGGGAACTGTTTACATTAATAAACCGGCGACTTACGCGTGCTAATTGACCCGTTGTATAACTTACCTCATGGATTTTATTTCCCATAAAATTAATTTTGCTAGTAATATTCCCCCCACCCAAGACACAAAAATGCACAAAAGATAACTATTTTAACTGAGCTATAGATAGACTGCCTGTGTTATAAAATTAAAATAAAAAAAAATTGCTGGAACCTCTAAACTCAAAATTAGCTAATTTGTTTATATAACATAAATTTTAAATGCGAACTGTATTGTGAACCTATGATTTTTCCAAATCAATTATTTCCAAGTGTTGTTACTCGGGTTTACAGATGTTAGGTAGAGTTACCTCCACTCAAAAAAATTTTTTTGTCATATAATATGACACAACAAGTACCTGTTTCTTTTTTGTAGTTGTTTCCGTTGTCATTGCTGCTGCAATATTCACGTTTTTAGTTTCAAAGAAACAAGAATCACATAATCTGTATATTTTGAATGTAAACTTCAGTTACAGATTATTATTATTATTATAATCAAAGGGGAAGCGCTAAACCCAGCGGATTATACAGCGCCTGGGGGGGGGGGGATGTGGAAGGCATTCAGGCTTAATTCGGGGAACTGGAGCACAGATCCAATTCCCTAAATCAAGAGCCCCTCACCAACATCAAGGAACCTTCCTTGAGGGGTTCAGTTACAGAGAATACAAAAATATAGAAAGAGGAGCACTGTATTAGGACTACTGATCCATGCTAAACAGAGTCTACTAACACCTACATATTCCCCACACACATCTTTCTTGCACCGGTTTGTAAAGCCACGAACGATGTTCTCTTCAGTGACGTCACTTGCAAATTTGTTTTAAAACGCGTCAAAATATCTACTTAAGTTCATCTATTATGTGCACATATTATGTGGACATATTCTAAAAATAAAATATGTATGTATATTTTGTGTATATATTATTCTTAAAGCAGTTGATTTAAAAATAATAAATGCACATTGTCTGAACCTGAAAATATCGGTTAATATAATCTTCTGAGTAAGTAATCTCGCGTATGGATACTTCACCAATAATATTTATCACATAATTTAAGATATAACATAAATACACAAATATTTAACGCTTATGAAAGTTATTTATATTTTTCTGATCCGCTGAAATTTACAGAGAGCAGCTGATGTTACAAGAAACACAGAGTGTGTAGAATCATACCAAACTGACTTATGACTTAGTGTCCATCGTAGCAAGATATGGAGACAGCTGATTATGTGTGTGTGTGTGTGTGTGCGTGTGTGTGCGTGTGTGTGCGTGTGTGTGTGTGTGTGTGTGTGTGTGTGTGTGTGTGTGTGTGTGTGTGTGTGTGTGTGTGTGTGTACTCACCTAGTTGAGGTTGCAGGGGTCGAGTCCAACCTCCTGGCCCCGCCTCTTCACTGGTCGCCACTAGGTCACTCTCCCTGAACCATGAGCTTTATCGTACCTCTGCTTAAAGCTATGTATGGATCCTGCCTCCACTACATCTCTTCCCAAACTATTTCACTTCCTGACTACTCTGTGGCTGAAGAAATACTTCCTAACATCCCTGTGATTCATCTGTGTCTTCAGCTTCCAACTGTGTCCCCTTGTTGCTGTGTCCAGTCTCTGGATCATCCTGTCTTTGTCCACCTTGTCAATTCCTCTCAGTATTTTGTAAGTCGTTATCATGTCCCCCCTATCTCTCCTGTCCTCCAGTGTAGTCAGGTTGATTTCCCTTAACCTCTCCTCATAGGACATATTTCTTAGCTCTGGGACTAGTCTTGTGGCAAACCTTTGCACTTTCTCTAGTTTCTTTACATGCTTGGCTAGGTGTGGGTTCCAAACTGGTGCCGCATACTCCAATATGGGCCTAACGTACACGGTGTACAGGGTCCTGAACGACTCCTTATTAAGATGTCGGAATGCTGTTCTGAGGTTTGCAAGGCGCCCATATGCTGCAGCAGTTATTTAGTTGATGTGCGCTTCAGGAGATGTGCCTGGTGTTATACTCACCTCAAGATCTTTTTCCTTGAGTGAGGTTTGTAGTCTCTGGCCCCCCTAGACTGTACTCCGTCTGTGGTCTTCTTTGCCCTTCCCCAATCTTCATGACTTTGCACTTGGTGGGATTGAACTCCAGGAGCCAATTGCTGGACCAGGTCTGCAGCCTGTCCAGATCCCTTTGTAGTTCTGCCTGGTCTTCGATCGAATGAATTCTTCTCATCAACTTCACGTCATCTGCAAACAGTGACACCTCAGAGTTTATTCCTTCTGTCGTGTCGTTCATAAATACCAGAAACAGCACTGGTCCTAGGACTGACCCCTGTGGGACCCCGCTGGTCACAGGTACCCACTCTGACACCTCGCCACGTACCATTACTCGCTGCTGTCTTCCTGACAAATATTCCCTGATCCATTGTAGTGCCTTCCCTGTTATCCCTGCTTGGTCCTCCAGTTTTTGCATTAATCTCTTGTGTGGTACTGTGTCAAACGCCTTCTTGCAGTCCAAGAAAATACAATCCACCCACCCCTCTCTCTCTCTTGTCTTACTGCTGTCACCTTGTCATAGAACTCCAGTAGGTTTGTGACACAGGATTTCCTGTCCCTGAAACCATGTTGGGTGCTGTTGATGAGATCATTCCTTTCTAGGTGTTCAACCACTCTTCTCCTGACAATCTTCTCCATGACTTTGCATACTATACATGTCAGTGACACTGGTCTGTAGTTTAGTGCTTCATGTCTGTCTCCTTTTTTAAAGATTGGGACTACATTTGCTGTCTTCCATGCCTCAGGCAATCTCCCTGTTTCGATAGATGTATTGAATATTGTTGTTAGGGGTACACATAGTGCCTCTGCTCCCTCTCTCAGGACCCATTGAGAGATGTTATCTGGCCCCATTGCCTTTGAGGTATCTAGCTCACTCAGAAGCCTCTTCACTTCTTCCTCGGTTGTGTGTACCGTGTCCAGCACCTGGTGATGTGCCACACCTCTCCGTCCCTCTGGAGCCCCTTCTGTCTCCTCTGTGAACACTTCTTTGAAGCTCTTGTTGAGTTCCTCACATACTTCACGGTCATTTCTTGTTGTCTCTCTTACCCCTCAAGGAAGGCTCCTTGATGTTGGTGAGGGGCTCTTGATTTAGGGAATTGGATCTGTGCTCCAGTTCCCCGAATTAAGCCTGAATGCCTTCCACATCCCCCCCCAGGCGCTGTATAATCCTCCGGGTTTAGCGCTACCCCCTTGATTATAATAATAATAATAATCTTGTTGTCTCTCCTCCTTCCTTCCTTAGCCTGATTACCTGGTCCTTGACTGTTGTTTTCCCCCTGATGTGGCTGTATAACAGCTTCGGGTCAGATCTGGCTTTCGCTGCTATGTCGTTTTCATATTGTCGTTGGGCCTCCCTTCTTATCTGTGCATATTCGTTTCTGGCTCTAAGACTGCTCTCCTTATTCTCCTGGGTCCTTTGCCTTCTATATTTCTTCCATTCCCTAGCACACTTGGTTTTTGCCTCCCTGCACCTTTGGGTAAACCAAGGGCTCATCCTGGCTTTTTCGTTATTTCTGTTACCCTTGGGCACAAACCTCTCCTCAGCTTCCTCGCATATTGTTATCACATATTCCATCATCTCGTTTATTGACTTCCCCGCCAGGTCTTTGTCCCACTGAACCCCATGCAGGAAATTCTTCATGCCTGCATAGTTCCCTTTCTTGTAATTTGGCTTCATTCGTCCTGCCCTTCCTGCTTCCCTCTCCACTTGAAGCTCTACTATGTATTAGAAGATCAGAACCACATGATCACTGGCCCTGAGGGGTCTTTCATGTGTAATGTCCTCAATATCCGCACTACTCAAGTTGAATACTAGGTCCAGTCTCGCTGGTTCATCCTCTCTCTGGTAGTGTCCCTTACGTGTTGGTACATGAGATTTTCCAGTACCACCTCCATCATCTTAGCTCTCCACGTTTCTTGGCCCCCATGTGGCTCCAAGTTCTCCCAGTCGATTTCCTTGTGGTTGAAGTCACCCATGATCAGCAGCTTTGCCCTGCTCACATGAGCCCTTCTGGTCACTTCGGCCAGCGTGTCAGCCATCGCTCTATTACTCTCGTCATACTCTTGCCTTGGCCTCCTGCTGTTCTGTGGTGGGTTACACATCACTCCAATTACCACCCTGTGACCTCCAGACTGAAGCACTCTTATTATGTAATCTCTTGCTTCTCCTCTGTCTTCTCTCTCCAGCTCATTGAAATCCCATCGGCTTTTGATGAGCAGTGCCAGCACTCCGCCCTCTCTGTTTCCTCTGTCTTTTCTCAGGATCTGATATCCCTTTGGAAAGATGGCATCTGTTATCATCCCTGTGAGCTTGTTTTCTGTGAGAGCTATGATGTCCGGTGATGTCTCTATGACTCTTTCGTACCACACCTCCCACTTATTCGTTATTCCATCAGCGTTGGTGTACCATGCCTTCAGTTTCTTCTCCAACACTGTGTTTTGGGGCTCTGTGAGGGTGGGGGACCTAGCAGTGTGCTGCGGGATTCTACAGTGTAGTGTGGGGGCTGTGAGAGTGGATTGTTGTTTGTGTTGGAATAGCGTGTTTGGTTGTGGGGTTCTGGGGGTGGTTCGGTGTGTGTGTGTGTGTGTACTCATCTATTTGTACTCACCTATTTGTGGTTGCAGGGGTCGATTCATAGCTCCCGGCCCCGCCTCTTCACTGATTGCTACTAGGTCCACTCTCTCCCTGCTCCATGAGCTTTATCATACCTCGCCTTGAAACTATGTATGGTTCCCGCCTCCACTACGTCACTTTCTAGGCTATTCCACTGCCTGGATACTCTATGACTGAAGAAATACTTCCTAACATCCCTTTGATTCATCTGAGTCTTCAACTTCCAATTGTGACCTCTAGTTTCTGTGTCCCATCTCTGGAACATCCCGTCTTTGTCCACCTTGTCTATTCCGCACAGTATTTTATATGTCGTTATCATGTCTCCCCTGACCCTCCTGTCCTCCAGTGTCGTCAGGCCGATTTCCCTCAACCTTTCTTCGTAGGACAATCCCCTTAGCTCTGGGACTAGTCTTGTTGCAAACCTTTGCACTTTCGCTAATTTCTTGACGTGCTTGACCAGGTGTGGATTCCAAACTGGTGCTGCATACTCCAGTATGGGCCTGACGTAAATGGTATACAGAATCTTGAACGATTCCTTACTGAGGTATCGGAATGCTATCCGTAGGTTTGCCAGACGCCGGTATGCTGCAGCAGTTATCTGATTGATGTGCGCCTCAGGAGATATGCTCGGTGTTACACTTACCCCTAGATCTTTTTCCTTGAGTGAGGTTTGCAGTCTTTGGCCATCTAAACTATATTGTGTCTGCGGTCTTCTTTGCCCTTCCCCAATCTTCATGACTTTGCATTTGGCAGGGTTAAATTCAAGGAGCCAGTTGCTGGACCAGGCTTGTAGCCTGTCCAGGTCTCTTTGTATTCCTGCCTGATCCTCGTCTGATTTGATTCTTCTCATTAACTTCACATCATCTGCAAACAAGGACACTTCTGAATGGATGTCTAGGGCAATTGGTATAAATTGCTGGCTAGACAGGTACTGCAAGGAACTTGCAGTCCCATTCATTGATAACTGGAACAAATTCTATGGCAGGCATGATATGTATGCAAGGGATGGGGTTCATCTCTCTGGGGTTGGAGTGGTTGCATTAGCCAGTTCGATTGAGGGGGTCATTGATGACTTGTCTAGGAATTTAAACTGATAGATTATAGAGGTATGGGTGTTTGTGGGGAAACAATCAGGCTGCAGTATTAGGGCTGAAAACATCAGATATTACCAGGATACCCCAGTGATATGTTTAAAAGACAATATGCAAATTAAAGTTGCTAGTAAAAGCAAAGAAATTGCTCAATAAACAAAGAGATATAGTAGAGGGTAACGAGAGATTAGCTCCCTTAAGGTTTACTATACAAATAGTAGGAGTCTAACAAATAAGATAGATGACCTAAGATTACTTGCAAGTGCAGGTAATATAGGTATTATTGCTATAACAGAGACCTGGTCCAACTTGAAAGATAGAGAAATACCTTCTGAATGCAACATACAGGGTTATAAACTATTCCACACTGATAGGGTCGACAGGAAGAGTGGTGGAGTGGCGATGTATGTCAGAGATAATTTAAACTGTTGTGTTAGACAAGGTGTAAGATTAGAAACATCAGATACAGAATATGTTTGGCTACAGTTTCTCGAAAGTCGTGAAAAATTAATTTTGGGTGTGATTTATAGGCCCCCAAACTTTGACTGGGAGTGCGGTAGGCTGCTATAGGACGAAATTCATAAGGCGTCTACATATGAAAATGTTGTGTTAATGGGAGATTTTAACTTTAGACAAATTGATTGGAACACTGTGACAGGAAATCTTGAGTCTAGTGACTTTCTTGATACACCTGAAGACAGCTTTTTAAAACAGTTTGTGACAGAACCAACTAGAGGAAACAATCTACTTGACTTGGTTTTTGCCAATAGGGAATCACTTGTTAATAATCTTGAGGTTAGTTTCAGTATATCATGGAATTACCCAGATAACTGCAATCAAGTCGCTGTTGCAGATTTTTGCTTGGCCAACTTCATGGGTATGATAAATTACCTGGGTGGGCTAAATTGGGACGACCTTGCTATGTGTCAGGTAGGTAGAGTTAGTTGCCAGTATGACGTATTTCAGAGCATAATGCTGGCTGCCCAGACGACTTTTCTCCTGAGTAGGGAAATTAGATCTAACAGAAATGATCCCAAATGGATAAAAAATATATTAACACATCTCATTGGTCAAAAGAGAGGTATATATACGCGCATCAAAAGAGAGGAAGTGCAGTTAAGAAATCAATATATTCAATTAAAGAGAGAAATAAAAAAAAGGAATAAGAAAAGCAAAAAGGATTATAAAGCTAAAGTCGCAAGTGATTCGAAGACTAACCCAAAAGGGTTCTTTCAGATATACAGAAGTAAGATTAGGGACAAGATTGGCCCACTTAAGAGTAACTCAGGTCAGATCACTGACAGTGATAAGGAAATGTGTGAACTTTTCAACACCTACTTCCTCTCAGTTTTTTCTCAGGAAGATACTAGCGAAATTCCAGAAATAATAAATTATGTAGAACAGAACGATAATAAACTATGCACGATTAGGGTAACTAGTGACATGGTCCTCAGACAAATAGAGAAAATAAAACCTAACAAATCTCCAGGCTCTGATGAACTGTTTACAAGGGTTTTAAAGGAATGTAAAGAGGAACTTAGCATACCTTTGGTTAATCTTTTCAACATATCACTACAGAGTGGCATAGTACCTGATAAGTGGAAAATGGCATATTTACAAGGCAGTTGACAGGTCCTTAGCTTCGAACTATAGATCAGTAAATCTGACCTCACAGACGGTCAGTGAGCGTAATTTTTTAAGGTCACTAGGTCAGTGAGCTTAAGCCGGGGGGGGTGGAGAATTGAACCTGCCTTGCATATGCCAGTAGGCCTGCTGCAGTGTTCCTTCTTTCTTATGTTCTTATAAGAAGTTGTAAGTCACTCATTATGTGTAAGGCAAAATAATGGAGCGATATACTGACACATTGCCAAACAAATATTCTACCTGCATTCTGATATTTCCCCAAGAATTTTCGAGATTATTATGCATAATACTCGAACATTGATGCTAAACTATTTGTAAGCAATATAACTGTGCATTTATGCATTTTTATGATGTGGTTTTTCCCATAAGTTTTATATTTATGTCATACTTTATGCATTCTTATTATAAGTGCAAGGAAGTGTGTACCTCGGTATATGTACACCGGGATTTGACAGATTTAGTCAAATCTTCATGTGGTTTTTCCACTGATTACTCTAGATATCAATTTTTTTCAGAGGATACAGTACACACTGTACAGTTTCATGGTGTTCTGTACAAGTACATTTTAATTTTCATGTTTGAACATAACCTTAATATTTAATTTGAACATAATATCAGCGAGAGACGACATTCCGACTCGATTAAGAGTTGATGGGTTTGTTTAACGTGTATATAATGAAAGGAGACATTCAGAGGAATAAAACAGAAAATGAGGTGTATATACGAGTATATACGAGAAGGAAAACGAGAGGGAGTGTAAGAGTTATGGTGAAAGAATGTTGAGTATACCACGAAAATATGGTGATAGTGTAATGACAAGGCGGAAAGTATGATTGTAAAATGATTGAATTTATTCGGAATGAGATATGAATATCGTGTTTATATTAAATCGCATACAGAACTTACATGAGGGAAATGAGTTTTCCGTTACATTTCTCATGGCGTATAACAGAGTGGATAGAAAGTAATGTGGTTAGTTATGTCACTATATGAAATAAGCAGTTAATTATTAAAATTTTTAAAGAATTTCAATATTGAGATACTAGCTTCCTAGATTTTTGCCTCCCATACCATCACATGGTTCTCTAATTTTTTGGCTTCCTATTCTCGGCGTAGTATTCACACTCCCCATTGTTCTCGGAGGTTGTCACTCAAGGTGTCCGTGAAGTAATACGAAGAAGCTAATAACCTGCCGGGGTAAAGTTTGAGAGTGAGTGGTGAAGAAAGTAATGTTAGACAGTGGGTGACTACAAGAATATACTGCTGGGGTGATACAGTGTCGTCACGAATGACACTGTTGCTATCCGTTGCTCCACCTACTAGCTCCTCTTATTCTTGACATCCGCTTATCTTGCACTCACTGAGTGATGGCCTGACAGCTATCACTGCTCTTGTTGACCTCTGGTACTTGACATGTCAAGACCAGTATTCATGCATACAAGCGATGCTTCTCACACAGCTCTTGACACTCAACGGATGAGTAAGTTAAATGGAAGCGTTTGTTGTACTGGAGCTCTGTGACAATGTTCATGTCCTTTAATAATTTATAAAAAACTGTGTGCAGCAGTCGAGTCTCAGCTCCTGGCTCTGCCTCGTACCAATTAACGAATGTCATTACTGATAACTTTGCTCTTGGGTCTTCATATCTACTTTCGAATACACTACTGTCTTACCTTATTCCATTTGCTGGTATCCTTGAAAGTAAAATAAAACATTTCCTAACATATCTGTGACTCGTCTTTAGTTGAATAAATGTAATTACAAGGTCTAGTCATAACACCTGGTTTATCCTCGTAACTACGAATGATCGTATTTACTGATTTCTCACCTTTTCCACCTTTTCACACTTACTATTGAAACTTTTTATGGAGCCTAATCACCTCATGTTGTTTTCACGTATCGTTGGCAGGTTGAAGCGTGCTTGTACTCATATGTAGTTGCAGGGGTCGAAATCACAGCTCCTAGCCCCGCCTCTTCGCTAGTCGCTACTAGCGAAGAATCCTCCAGTGTCGTTAGGTTGAGTCCTCTTAACTTTCCTCATAGGACGTATCTCGATACTAATAATGTTGGAAATTTCTGCACTTTGTGAAATTTCTAGACGTGTTTGACCAGGTGTGAGTTCCACACTGGTGGTGCGCACTCCAATATGACCTGACGTACACTGTGTACATTGTCGTGAATGACTCCTTACTTAGAAATCGAAAAGCTCTTCTTAGATTTACCAGACGCGCATTTATTACAACAGTTATTTGGTTAATGTTCTTCTCAGGGGATATCTTCGGTATGATACTCAGCCGAGTGTCCTTTTACTTAAGTGAGGTTTATTGCCTTTGCCCCCCTAGCCTGCACTCCGTCTGAGGTCTTCTTTGTCCTTCCCCAAGCTTCATAACTTTGGACTTAGAGGGGTTAAACTTCGAAAGCTATTTGTTAGACCAGGTCTGTAGCCTATCCAGATCCGTTTGTAGCCTTTCTTGGTCTTCCCCCAGTTTGTATTCTCCATATTAGTTTCACTTCACCTGCGAGCAGGAATACCTCTGACTTTATCCCTTCTGTCATATCATTCACGTATAAAAGAAACAGAATCTGGCCTAGGACTGATCCTTGTGGAACCCCCACTCGTCACATGAACACATACCGACAATATTACTGAGTTAGGCATAAGAATTAACACCTGGGAGTCTACACTGTAAACTGAATTATTTACCATCCTAATGGCCCTAAAGTTAAGTTATGACACTGAGCTTGATTTTGTGGTTATTACCGATTCTGTGTCATCACTGAAGGCTCTTGACTCACAAAATGACTCTAACAACATGATCACTGGAAAAGCCAATTGGAAAAGGAACTAATATCCAATTGTTATGGATTCCATCACACACTGGATTACTCCTTCATGGTAAAGCTGATAAGTTACCCAAAAAAAAGTGCCCTGAAGGAAAATGTAGAATATAACTTTGGTGTGTCTGTGTCTATCATTAGGAACAATATTAGAAGAAGGATTGTATGCTACATGAATGCAGTCAGCAGCCTGATAATATGAACGTAGAAAAGTGTGTTTATGGAGGAAACTGCAATGTGGACAGACTGACTAATGTGGTAGTGGCCGGCTTAGGCAGACACATAGATGATGATCAAACCAATGTGGCCAGCACTATGGTCACTGTCTTGAACACTATATGTCCACTTATTGAGGAATACAGAGATAGAGAGTATGATAACCTGATAAGTGGTATGATATCTTATTACTAAAAATAAGATACCAGATAAGTGAACCGTAGATATAAATCCAGATCTACTCCTGTAAACTCTTCTGAGGTTTAGTTCCTAGGCTTATGAGTATCCATATGCTCTTGTGATACCGTCCACAAGATGAAAATGGGAAGAACAATAAACTAGCAACTTCGGTGGCAAAATCTAAAAAATATCTATTGACACCTCGTCACGGACTATCACTCGTTGTTTCCTTCCTACCAGGTATGCCGGAATCCATTGCAGTACTTTTCCTGTTACTCCTGCCTGTTCCTGTAGCTTTTGTAAGTCTTCTGTGCGGTATTATGTCAAAAGCCTTCTTACCGTCCAAGAATATACAATCTACCCATTCCTCTCTCTCTCCTGATAATTTCTGGTCTTCTTTAGCCTGATTATCTGGTCCCTAACTGTTTTCTTCCTCCTGGTGTGTGTACTCACCTAATTGCACTCGCCCAATTGTGGTCTCAGGGATCGATTCACAACTCCTGGTCCTGCCTATTCACTTCTCCATGAGCTTTAGCATGTGTGTGTGTGTGCGTTCGGGTTCTTGTGCGCACCTCGAAAAAACGGTCTGTCAAGCGATAGTACCTTGGAATATAATCCTCATGAACATTAGGGCGCTCATCGTTAGTTGTACCGTAAGTGCGTTGATTGTTGCTGTCAACACGATCAAAGTCATCAGAAGATCGGTAATAACACTGTTGCTGACCACTTTTAAGAACTCACTGATACAGTATCTCAAGATATTCGTTATTTTTATGCCATCAGTGCCGCATATGATGGTGTCTTCTGTGCTCAGTGAGCTGGTGACTACTGCAGATTAAGGCGACTACCTCTAGACACTGATTGTGACTATTTCCCGTATTGCTAAGTTCCTCTTTATCTTATATCTAGAGTGGTCCTCGAATTTGATTAAAATTTTGTGATATATTACATTGTATTGTATTACCGCTGGAGGTCAAAAGTGTGTGATTAACGTGATCTTGTTTACCAAGATTAGATCCTCTTGCGGTAGGTTATAAACTCGATAATACCTTCATGCGCAAAACAAATACATGAGTGTGTGTGTATGTGTATGTGTACTCAATTACATATGGTTGCAGGGGTTGAGTCATAGTTCCTGGCCGCGCCTCTTCGCTAGTAGCTGCTAGGTACACTCTCTCCTTGCTCCAAGAGACTAATCGTAACTCATCTTAAAGCTATATGTGGATCCTGCCTCCACTACTTCTCCAGATTGTTTCACTTCCTGACAACTCTAAGGTTGATAAATAAGACATATGTGTCTTATTTATCAACGTGTCGGTTCTCTGAACCATTCATCTACAACTCTAAGGTTCAAGAAATGCTTCCTAACATCCATATGACTTATCTGAGTTTCCAGCTTCCGGTTGTGTCACCTTGTTCCTCTGTCCATTTCTGAAATATTCTGGCCATGTCCATCTTGTCAATTCCTCTCAGTATTTTATATGACATTATCATGTCCCCCCTATCTCTCCTTGACCAGATGTGGGTTCTATACTAGTGCTACATACTCTAAGATGGGCATGACTTACATGGTGCACAGTGTCTTAAATGATTCCTTACTTAGATATCGAAACGCTATTCTTAATTTTGCAAGACTACCATATGTTGTTGCAGTTATTTAATTGATGTGCGCCTCTGGGGGTGTGCTCGGTATGGTGCTCACCCCAAGATCCTTTTCTTTGAGTGAGGTTTGCAGTTTTTGACCCCCGAGTCTGCGGTTTTCTTTGCCCTTTCCCAGGCTTCATACCCTGTCAATTGGTGGGATTTAACTCCAGGAGCCATTTGTCGTACCTGTGCAGATTCCCTTGTAGACTTAACCGATCCTCGTCCACTTGTATTCTCCTCATTCCTCATTCATTTCATATCGTCTGTAAACAGGGACACCTCTGAATCTATCATTTCCGTCATGTCATTCACATATACAAGAAATAGCACCGGACCTAGTACTGACCCTCGTGTTACCCCACTCGACACATGCGTCCATTTTGACACTTTGACAAGTACCAACACTCTTCGTTTCCTTCCTGTCAGGTATTCCTTGATGCATTGCAATGCAATGCATCTTATGCCTGCTCTTATAGCTTTTGTACCAGTCTCTTGTGTGATACTGTGTCAAAATCCTTCTTACAGTCCATGAAGATGCAATCTGCCCATTCCTTTCTCTCCTGTCTTACTTCTGTTACCTTGTCGTAGAAATCCAGTAGGTTTGTGACACAGGATTTCCCATCCTTTAAGCCGGGCTGGTTTTCATGTATGAACTCATTCCTTTCTAGGTGCTCTACCACTCTTCTCGTGATAATCTTCTCCTGAATTTACATACTATGCATGTCAATGACATTGGTCTGTAGATTAATATTGCTTGTAAGTCCCCTTTCTTAAAAGAGGAGACTACGTTTTCTATCTTCCACACCTCAAGCAGTTTCGATAAATTTATTTTAGGATTTTTGTTAGCGGCATACACAGGCATCTGCTCCCTCTCTCAGGACCCATAGAAAGATGTGTGTGTGTGTGTGTGTGTGTGTGTGTGTGTGTGTGTGTGTGTGTGTGTGTGTGTGAGCGTATGTGTGTGTGTGTGCGAGTGTGTGTATGTGTGTGTCTTTGTTATCAGCTAATTGTGGCTGCAGGGGTCGAGTCATAGCTCCTGGCCCCGCCTCTTCACTGGCCGCTACTGAGTCACTCTCTCTGCACCATGAGCTTTATCATACCTCTGCTTAAAGTTATGTATGGAGCCTGCCTCCACTACATCGCTTTCCAAACTATTCCACTTCCTGACTACTCTGTGACTGAAGAAATACTTCTAACATCCCTGTGATTCATCTGTGTCTTCAACTTCCAACTGTGTCCCCTTGTTGCTGTCTCCCATCTCTGGAACATTCTGTCTCTGTCCACCTTGTCAATTCCTCTCAGTATTTTATATGTCGTTATTATGTCCCCCCTATCTCTCCTGTCTTCCAGTGTAGTCAGGTCGTTTTCCCTTAACCTCTCCTCTTTGGACATACCCCTTAGCTCTGGGACTAGTCTTGTTGAAAACCTTTGCACTTTCTCTAGTTTCTTTACGTCCTTGGCTAGATGTGGGTTCCAAACAGGTGTCGCATACTCCAATATGGGCCTAACGTACACGGTGTACAGGGTCCTGAACGATTCCTTATTAAAATGGCGGAATGCTGTTCTCAGGTTTGCTAGGCGCCCATATGCTGCAGCAGTTATTTGGTTGATGTGCGCCTCAGGAGATGTGCCTGGTGTTATACTCACCCCAAGATCTTTTTCCTTGAGTGAAGTTTGTAGTCTCTGGCCCCCTTGGACTCTACTCCGTCTGCAGTCTTCTTTGCCCTTCCCCAATCTTCATGACTTTGTACTTGGTGGGGTTGAACTCCAGGAGCCAATTGCTGGACCAGGCCTGCAGCCTGTCCACATCCCTTTGTAGTTCTGCCTGGTCCTCGTCCGATTGAATTCTTCTCATCAACTTCACATCATCTGCAAACAGTAGCACTTCAGAGTCTATTCCTTCCGTCATGTCGTTCACAAATACCAGAAACAGCACCGGTCTTAGGACTCACCCCTGTGGAACCCCACTCGTCACAGGCGCCCACTCTGACACTTCGCCGCGTACCGTGACTCGCTGCTGTCTTCCTGACAGGTATTCCCTGATCCATTATAGTACCTTCCCTGTTACACCTACCTAGTCCTCCAGTTTCTGCACTAATCTCTTGTGTGGAACTGTGTCAAACGCCTTCTTACAGTCCAAGAATATGCAGTCTACCCACCCATCTTTTTCTTGTCTTACTGCTGTCACCATGTCATAGAACTCCAGTAGGTTTGTGACACAGAATTTCCCGTCCCTGAAACCGTGTTGGCTGTTGTTAATAAGCTCATTCCTTTCTAGGTGCTCCATCACTCTTCTCCTGATAATCTTCTCCATGACTTTGCATACTATACATGTCAGTGACACTGGTTTATAGTTTAGTGCTTCTTGTCTGTCTCCTTTTTTAAAAATTGGGACTACATTTGCTGTGTGTGTACTCACCTAGTTGTACTCACCTAGTTGAGGTTGCGGGGGTCGAGTCCGAGCTCCTGGCCCCGCCTCTTCACTGATCGCTACTAGGTCACTCTCCCTGAGCCGTGAGCTTTATCATACCTCTGCTTAAAGCTATGTATGGATCCTGCCTCCACTACATCGCTTCCCAAACTATTCCACTTACTGACTACTCTGTGGCTGAAGAAATACTTCCTAACATCCCTGTGATTCATCTGTGTCTTCAGCTTCCAACTGTGTCCCCTTGTTACTGTGTCCAATCTCTGGAACATCCTGTCTTTGTCCACCTTGTCAATTCCTCTCAGTATTTTGTATGTCGTTATCATGTCCCCCCTATCTCTCCTGTCCTCCAGTGTCGTCAGGTTGATTTCCCTTAACCTCTCCTCGTAGGACATACCTCTTAGCTCTGGGACTAGTCTTGTTGCAAACCTTTGCACTTTCTCTAGTTTCTTCACGTGCTTGGCTAGGTGTGGGTTCCAAACTGGTGCCGCATACTCCAATATGGGCCTAACATACACGGTGTACAGGGTCCTGAATGATTCCTTATTAAGATGTCGGAATGCTGTTCTGAGGTTTGCTAGGCGCCCATATGCTGCAGCAGTTATTTGGTTGATGTGCGCTTCAGGAGATGTGCCTGGTGTTATACTCACCCCAAGATCTTTTTCCTTGAGTGAGGTTTGTAGTCTCTGACCCCCTAGACTGTACTCCGTCTGCGGCCTTCTTTGCCCTTCCCCAATCTTCATGACTTTGCACTTGGTGGGATTGAACTCCAGGAGCCAATTGCTGGACCAGGTCTGCAGCCTGTCCAGATCCCTTTGTAGTTCTGCCTGGTCTTCGATCGAGTGTATTCTTCTCATCAACTTCACGTCATCTGCAAACAGGGACACCTCAGAGTCTATTCCTTCCGTCATGTCGTTCACAAATACCAGAAACAGCACTGGTCCTAGGACTGACCCCTGCGGGACCCCGCTGGTCACAGGTGCCCACTCTGACACCTCGCCACGTACCATGACTCGCTGCTGTCTTCCTGACAAATATTCTCTGATCCATTGTAGTGCCTTCCCTGTTATCCCTGCTTGGTCCTCCAGTTTTTGCACCAATCTCTTGTGTGGAACTGTGTCAAACGCCTTCTTGCAGTCCAAGAAAATGCAATCCACCCACCCCTCTCTCTCTTGTCTTACTGCTGTCACCAAGTCATAGAACTCCAGTAGGTTTGTGACACAGGATTTCCCGTCCCTGAAACCATGTTGGCTGCTGTTGATGAGATCATTCCTTTCTAGGTGTTCCACCACTCTTCTCCTGATAATCTTCTCCATGATTTTGCATACTATACATGTCAGTGACACTGGTCTGTAGTTTAATGCTTCATGTCTGTCTCCTTTTTTAAAGATTGGGACTACATTTGCTGTCTTCCATGCCCCAGGCAATCTCCCTGTTTCGATAGATGTATTGAATATTGTTGTTAGGGGTACACATAGCGCCTCTGCTCCCTCTCTCAATACCCATGGGGAGATGTTATCTGGCCCCATTGCCTTTGAGGTATCTAGCTCACTCAGAAGCCTCTTCACTTCTTCCTCGGTTGTGTGCACTGTGTCCAGCACTTGGTGGTGTGCCCCACCTCTCCGTCTTTCTGGAGTCCCTTCTGTCTTCTCTGTGAACACTTCTTTGAATCTCTTGTTGAGTTCTTCACATACTTCACGGTCATTTCTTGTTGTCTCTCCTCCTTCCTTCCTTAGCCTGATTACCTGGTCCTTGACTGTTGTTTTCCTCCTGATGTGGCTGTACAACAGTTTCGGGTCAGATTTGGCTTTCGCTGCTATGTCATTTTCATATTGTCTTTGGGCCTCCCTTCTTATCTGTGCATATTCGTTTCTGGCTCTACGACTGTTCTCCTTATTCTCCTTCTATATTTCTTCCATTCCCTAGCACACTTGGTTTTTGCCTCCCTGCACCTTTGGGTAAACCATGGGCTCATCCTGGCTTTTTCATTAATCCTGTTACCCTTGGGTACAAACCTCTCCTCAGCCTCCTTGCATTTTGTTGCTACATATTCCATCATCTCATTAACTGGCTTCCCTGCCAGTTCTCTGTCCCACTGAACCCCGTTCAGGTAGTTCCTCATTCCTGTGTAGTCCCCTTTCTTGTAGTTTGGCTTCATTCGTCCTGGCCTTCCTGCTTCTCCCTCCACTTGTAGCTCTACTGTGTATTCGAAGCTTAAAACCACATGGTCACTGGCCCCAAGGGGTCTTTCATATGTGATGTCCTCGATATCTGCACTACTGAAGGTGAGTACTAAGTCCAGCCTTGCTGGTTCATCCTCTCCTCTCTCTCTTGTAGTGTCCCTTACGTGTTGGTACATGAAGTTCTCC